>NC_066562.1:5437600-5635100 GCF_024679095.1 Eriocheir sinensis
TCAAAGGCTCAGATCTCATATAAGGGAATTCGAGTCGATGTAGAAAGTTTTGGGGAAGAAAATGAAGAAAAGTTAATGTCTATGAGGGGAAGGAGGACATATGTTGGAAGCCCTCTCGAGAGTATGGAGGGAGAATGGGAAGAAAGGAAGGAAGGAAGGGAAGAGAAGAGAGAATGAAGGGAAGGGGAAACGATGGAAGGAAGAAAGGAGAGAAAAGAAAGGGAATTAGGAAGGAAGGAAGGGAAAAGAAGAGAGAGAAAAGAAAGCGAATTAGGACAGAACAAGGAAGGAAGGAAGGGAAAAGAAGAGAGAAGGAAGGAAGGAAGGAGAGAAAAGAAAGGGGATTAGGACAGAACAAGGAAGGAAGGAAGGGAAAAGAAGAGAGAAGGAGGGAAGGAAGGCGAGAAAAGAAAGGGGATTAGGAGAGAACAAGGAAAGAAGGAAGGAAGGGAAAAGAAGGGAGAAGGAAGGAAAGAGGGAAAAGAAAGGGGAGCAAGGAAGGAAAGAAGGGAAGGGGAACGAAGGAAGGAGAGAAAGAAAGGGGAACAAGGAAGGAAGGAAATAGAAAAGAAAGGGGAATAAGGAAGGAAGGAAGGAAAAGGGAAAACGAGGGAAAGAAGGAAGGAGGGAAAAGAAAAGGGAACAAGGAAGGAAGGAAGGGAAAGGGAAAACGGAGGAAAAAGAATGATGAAAGCAAAAAAGGGAAAGAAAAGAAGGAAAAGTAATGAACGAAAAGGGAAAAGAAAGAGGGAATAAGGAAAAAAGAGGATAAGAAAAGGATAAAACGAGAAGGAAGGAAGGAAGGAAAAGGAAAAAATTAAATGTTAGATCAAAGAAAAAAGTTAAAAGAAGGAAAGGAAAGGAAAAAAATGGTTAGGTTAGGTTAGGTTTACAAGATCTTTGGTAATAGTAGTAGTAGTAGTAGTAGTAGTAGTAGTAGTAGTAGTAGTAGTAGTAGGGATAAGTAAAGAAGGAAGAAGGAAGGAAGGAAAGAAAGGGAAACTAAGGAAGGAAGGAAGGAAGGAAGGAGGGTGTAAATGGTTATAGGGAAGAGAAAAGAAGAAAGAAGGAAGGAAGGAAGGAAAGGGAAACTAAGGAAGGAAGGAAGGAAGGAGGGTGTAAATGGTTATAGGGAAGAGAAAAGAAGAAAGAAGGAAGGAAGGAAAGTATAAATGGTTAGGTTAGGTTAAGTTAGGTTAGGTTAGGTTAGGTTAGGTTAGGTTAGGTTAGGTTAGGTTAGGTTAGGTTAGGTTAGGTTAGGTTAAGTTAGGTTAGGTTAGGTTAGGTTAGGTTAGGTTAGGTTAAGTTAGGTTAGGTTAGGTTAGGTTTATAATGTCTTTGGTAGTGGTAGTAGTAGTAGTAGTTTTGTAGTGGTAGTCGTGGTATGAACTAGTATAAGAAAAAAAGTAATAATAATAATAATAATGTTTTTGTGTAAGTCTGTAATATATGAGTTGGGTGGGTTAAGACTTGTTGTGTGAAATTGAGGGTAATAATCTCTCTCTCTCTCTCTCTCTCTCTCTCTCTCTCTCTCTCTCTCTCTCTCTCTCTCTCTCTCTCTCTCTCTCTTTCACTGCTTCCACCTAAACCACCACCATTTCCTTTATCCATTTTCTTCCTCCACCTTTTCATCACCCTTTCCTTTTTCTATCCTCCTTCCTCCACTGTTTCTTCTCTTCCACCTGCTCCACTTTCTCTACTCCATCTTTTATTCTTCACCGTTTCTCCTCCAACTTGCTCCACCTCCACCTTCTCCCGTCTTTGTTTCTTCTTACTCCACTTTCATCTACTCTTCATTCATCGCTTTTACTCCATTTTCCCTGTGTCATTCTTTCTTCACTGCTTTCTCCCTTTTTCCTTCCTCTTCCACCTTTCCTTTGTCTTCCTCCTCCTCCTCCTTCTTTGTCTTTCTTACTCCACTTTTCTTCATTCACCGTTTCTTCTCCAACTCCAACAACTCTTCTATTTCCTTCCTTCCTTCCTTTCTTTTCCCTCCTTCCTTCCTTCCTTCTCCCTTCTTTGCTCTTCTTCTTAACCGCTCTTCTTTATTCTTATTTCTTCAACTCCAACAACTCTTCTATTTCCTTCCTTCCTTCCTTGTTCCCCTTTCTTTTCCCTCCTTCCTTCCTTCCTTTGTTTCCCTTTCCCTTCCTTCCTTCTCCCTTGTCTCTTCTTCATACACCGCTCTTCTTTATTCTTATTTCTCCATCACCGTGTTTACTCCATTTTCCCTTTATCCTTCTTTCCTCACTGCTTCCCTCCTTTCCTTTCCTTTGCCTTCCTCCTCCTCCTCCTCCTCCTCCACCTCCTTCCTTCTTTGTCTCTTCTTACACCACTTTTCTCTTCTTCACTCACCACTTTTACCCTTTCCTGTCCTTTGCCTTCTTCCTCCTCCTCCTCCTCCTCCTCCTCCTCCTCCTCCCCGGCAGCCATAGGACGGACTCTCATACCCCGATACTTCCGGAGCATCTTCGAAGGCGGCGTGACGGAGCTGTACTACTCCCTCAAGCACCCCAAGGAGTCCTTCCACAATACCTCCATCACGCTGGATTGCGACCAGTGCACGATGGTCACCCACCACGGCAAGCCCATGTACACTAAGGTGGGTCATGGGGGGATGGGGAATGGGGGGGTTGGGGGAATGGTGTGTGTGTGTGTGTGTATGGGTGGGGTGGATTAAGGGAATGGGGTTGTGTGTGTATGGGAAAAGTTTGGAAAGTTTTGTTTAGTCGGTGCAACATCTGTGGTCATATGCCGGAGAGACAGAAGGGGAAGGAATTATAGGAAAAGGGAACAGATCTTAGGAGACGGGACACAACCCCCGATTAATACCTGGTACCCATTCACTGCTGGGTGGACAGGGGCGTAGGGTATCGGAAAAGCCGCCCAAATTTTTCCACTCCGCCCGGGAATCAAACCCGGGCTCTCTTGGTTGTGAGCCGAGTGTGCTAACCACTGCACCACGAAGCCCCCGTGTGTGTATGGGTGAGTTGGGGTGGAAAAGAGGAAGAAAAAGTGGGTGATGGGTACTGGGAATGGGGAGGTGGGGGGATGGGTGGGTCGGTGAGTTGGGGGGTGTAATAATTGAGTATGGATGGATTAAGGAAATGGGTTGTGTGGGGGGTGCGAGAGAGGGAAAAAATGGGATGTTTATGGGTGATGGGTAGCGAGAATGGTGTGAATGATTGAGGTTGAGAGAATAGGGGATTGAGGGGAGGGGGGGAGGAGGTGTTGGATAGTGGAATGGTGTGGGTGATGGAAGTAGGGGAAGGGGGGATAGGTGATGGGAGGTGAGGGAAGGGGAAATGGTGGGGCTATGATGGGGGGTAGGTGATAGGGAGGTTGAGGGAAGGGGGTAGGAGGTGTTGGATAGTGGAATGATGTGGGTGATGGGAAGTAGGGGAAGGGGGGATAGGTGATGGGTGATGGGAGGTGAGGGAAGGGGGAATGGGGTGGATGATTGGGGGTTGAGGGGATAGGGAGGTTGAGGAGGGGGGGAAGGGAGTGTTGGATAGTGGAATGGTGTGGGTGATAGGAAGTAGGGGAAGGGGGGATAGGTGATGGGTGATGGGAGGTGAGGGAAGGGGAACGGTGGGGTTGTCTTTCAGGAGCAGTAAGTAGTGGGCTTTTTTTTTTTTTCATTATTTTTTTTTTTATTATTATTATTTTTTTTTACGCCCTTGAACTGTCTCCTTTACGATAAAAAAAAATGGGTGGGGTGGGGGAATGGGGGAGTTAGGAGTGGGGGAATGCGGAATGGTGTGTGTGTGTGTGTGTGTGTGTGTGTGTGTGTGTGTGTGTGTGTGTATTGATAAGAGAAAAAATGTTTGAATGAATAGTTTTAAGTCCCACAGAGAGAGAGAGAGAGAGAGTCATTATGAACTGATTATCTTAGTTGGTCAGAGTTCCTTATCATTTCACATTTCTCTCTTATCTCTCTCTCTCTCTCTCTCTCTCTCTCTCACCTTCCGGTTCCTAAATAGCGTTGATAATGTTCTCTTACTCCCTCCTCTTCCTCTTCTTCCTCCTCCTCCTCCTCCTCTTGATTATTTGTGTTCGCTTGAAGTATGTGTGTGTGTGTGTGTGTGTGTGTGTGTGTTATGTAAGTGTACGTCTCTCTCTCTCTCTCTCTCTCTCTCTCTCTCTCTCTCTCTCTCTCTATTTTTACACTAGTTCTTCCTTTCTCTTCCCACTCAAACACACACACACACACACACACACACACATACACACACACACACACACACACACATTCCTCTCATTCCCCCTTTCTTCCTCCCTCACACCCACTCAACACACAAACCCAATGCCCTCCCTCCCTCCTTCCCTCCCTCATTCTCTCCCTCCCTCTTCCTCCCTTTCTCCCTTACGTCTTTCTTCCCCTCATCCTCTATATCCAAATCTGTCCCCCTATCCAACCCTGTCCTTTCCCCTATCCAACCCTGTCCTATCCCTTATCCAACCCTGTCCTATCCCCTATCCAACCCTGTCCTATCCCGTATCCAAACCTGTCCTCTTTCACTTATCATTCCTTCCTCATCTCCCTCATTCTCACCTCTCCCTTCATCTGTTTACTCCCTCGTGTCTTTCTCTACCTGTCTCCCTCTCTCCCTCATTCGTATTTCTCCTTCCTCCCTCCCTTCATCTACTCTCCCCCTTACTTTTCCTTCCTCATATCTCTTCCTCTCCCTTTCTTTTACTGGACCACATCATACTTCTTCCTCCCTCTCTGGTGTCTCTCCCATCCTCCCCCTCTTTTCCTCCCTCCCTCCCTCTTCTCCCTGTTTTCCTCTCCCCTCATTCACTCCCTCCCTCTCCTCATTCACACACTCCCTCTTCTCCCTGTCTTCCTCTCCTCATTCACTCCCTCGCTCCCTCCTCTCCCTGTCTCTTCCTCTCCCCTCATTCACTCCCTCGCTCCCTCCTCTCCCTGTCTCTTCCTCTCCCCTCATTCACTCCCTCGCTCCCTCCTCCCTGTCTCTTCCTCTTCCCTGATTCACTCCCTCCTCTCCCTCCTCTCCCTGTCTCTTCCTCTCCCCTCATTCACCCCCTGTCTTCCTCTTCTCTCATTCCTTCCCTCCTCCCCGTCTCTTCATCTCCCCTCATCCACTCCCTCCTCTCCCCACATCCACTCCCTCCCTCCTCTCCCCACATTCACTCCCTTCCTCCCTTCTCTCTCATTCACTCCCTCCCTCCTCCCCTCATCCACTCCCTCCCTCCCTCTCCTCTCTCCTCATTCACTCCCTCCCTCTTCCTCTCCCCTCATTCACTCCCTCCTCTCCCCACATCCACTCCCTCCCTCCTCCTCCTCTCTCATTCACTCCCTCCCTCTTCCTCTCCCCGTCTCTTCCTCTCCCCTCATCCACTCTCTCCCTCCTCCCCTCCCACACTCACGCCTCCCCTGTCTCCCCCCAAGGTGTGCACGGACGGGCGCCTCATCCTGGAGTTCACCTTCGACGACCTAATGAGGATCAAGTCTTGGCACTTCGCGGTCCGGAACCATCGCGAGCTGATCCCTCGGTCAGTGGTGGCCATGCACACCCAGCAGGACCCCGGCATGGTGGAGACCCTCAGCAAGAACATCACCAGGCAGGGCATCACCAACCACACCCTCAACTACCTCAGGGTGCGTCCAGGGTGACCGCTCTTTGGGCCACTCTAATTTTTTTTTTTTTTTTTTTTTTTTTTTTTTTTTTACAGGACCAGATATTATCGGGCCTTTTTTATTTATTTATTTATTTATTTTTTACAGGAGCAGTGATTAGCAGGCTTTTTTTCTTCACTTTCTTTTTGTTGCCCTTGAGCTGCTTCCTCTACTGTAAAGAAAAATAGAAGAGAGAGAGAGAGAGAGAGAGAGAGAGAGAGAGAGACTTGACAATTCAGCACTTGTTATTTTAGTCTTTCGTACAGTATAGTCACCAACGCACTCTCCCATCCTTGTTCTATAATCTCACCAGGCAGGGCACCACCAACCACACCCTCAACTACCTCAGGGTGCGTCCAGGGTGACCGCTCTTTGGGCCACTCTTTACTTTGTTAGTAAATGTGTTGGGTCACATTGCCTGGCAAGTATTCATATAAAATGTTGTGCTCAGACATCATACATTCAAACAATCAGGTAGCAGGAAACTCTCCATGGTAAAAGGGCATCTCTCTACAGTTAGTATTCGTAAACGCTGCTGACTTTCACTTTAGCTATTTTTAAAGGCCGAAAAAGAGGTAAAATGTATCATCATGGGTGTTTTCTTGAGTTCATGGTGCCAAAAAAATACCCCTGGAAAGGCCTGCAACTCCTAGAAGAGCAATGTTAAATATGTGTACTGGGTGACAAAATGTTTAATTATATGGCCTGAGCAATCACTTTTCTCTCCCTCCTCCCAGTTATGTGTGATTCTTGAGCATGTTTTACGAGTGATAACAACTACTACTACTACTACTACTACTACCACCACTACAAAGCCAATACTGATAATCCCCTTTCTCTCTCCCTCCTTCCAGTTATGTGTGATTTTTGAGTCAAGTTTTATGAGTGATAACAACAACAACCACTACTACTACTACCACCACCACCACTTAAAAACCAATACTGATAATCCCCTTTCTCACTCCCTCCTTCCAGTTATGTGTGATTTTTGAGTCAAGTTTTATGAGTGATAACAACAACAACCACTACTACTACTACCACTTAAAAACCAATACTGATAATCCCCTTTCTCACTCCCTCCTCCCAGTTATGTGTGAGTTTTGAGCCAGTATTTACAAGCGCTAACAACAACTCAGACCACTACTACCACCAATACAATACCAATGCACGTACTAATCATCGCCTTTCTCCCTCCCTCCCCCAGTTATGTGTGATCCTTGAGCCGATGCAGGAGTTGATGTCAAGGCACAAGGCTTACGCTCTCTCCCCACGCGACTGCCTCAAGACCACGCTGTTCCAGAAGTGGCAGCGGATGGTGGCGCCTCCAGGTAAATGTGGCACCTTGTGGAACGGGACGGGACGGGACGGGACGGGAGGAGGGGAAAGAGCGGCATTGTGTGTGGTATTGTTATGGGTAGGGTGGCAAAAGATTAGAGGGAGAGATGTGTGGTATAGTATTTAAAAGGTTAGGTTAGGTTAGGATTGGTGGAGAAGGAGGAGGAGGAATAGCGATGTTGCGTGTGGTATTATTATGGATTAGATGGCAAAAGATTAGAGGGAGAGATGTGGGGTATAGTATTTAAAAGGTTAGGTTAGGTGGAGGAGGAGGAGGAAGAGCGATGTTGATTAGAGGGAGAGATGTGGGGTATAGTATTTAAAAGATTAGGTTAGGTTAGGTGGAGGAGGAGGAGGAGGAAGAGCGATGTTGCGTGTGGTAGTTTGGTACTGGTTGGGGTCAGGTTAGGTTGAGGAAGAGGAGAGGTAGAGATGTGTGGTAAGAGTATTCAAAGGGTTAGGTTAGGTTAGGTTAGAAGGAGGAGGTGGAGGGAAGTGTGGTAGGAGTATTCAAAGGGTTAGGTTAGGTTAGGTTAGAAGGAGGAGGAGGAGGGAAGTGTGGTAGGAGTATTTAAAGGGTTAGGTTAGGTTAGGTTAGAAGGAGGAGGAGGAGGGAAGTGTGGTAGGAGTATTTAAAGGGTTAGGTTAGGTTAGGTTAGAAGGAGGGGGAGGAGGGATGTATGGTAGGAGTATTCAAAGGGTTAGGTTAGGTTAGGTTAGAAGGAGGAGAGGTTGGGTTAGTGATAGAAAGGATGAAGAGGAAGGGAAGGAATAGGGAAAACACAAAGACAAATCAGAAAAAATAGACACAGTGGGGAAAAAAATAGATGGATTGACTTAACATTTGGAGTTAGCAGAAAAAAAAATAATAACGGAAATGGAAGAAAGAAATGGGGAAGAAATAAAAAAAATAGAACAGGAAAAAAATAGGAAAATAAGGGAAAGGGAAAAAGGGGAAAATCTGAAAGGTAGATAAAGAGAAAAGGGGAATAAATAGGAAAGGGAGAAGAAAAGAAAATAAGAATAGGGAAGAAGGGAAGAGAAGGAAAACAATGTGAAAAGAAGGTAAATAAAAAGAAGAGGGAAATAGGAAAAGGAGAAGAAAAGGGAAGAAGGGAAAGTTATGAAAATAAGGTAAATAAAGGGAATAGGAAAAGAAAAGAAGAAGAAAGAGGGAAGAAGGGGAAAAAATAGGAAAGTAAAATAAATAAAAAAGGAAAGAGAATAGGATGGAAAAAAAGATAGGAGAGGGAAAGGAAAAGAAAAAGTAGGAAATATGAAAGGAAATAAAAGAAGAAAGAAAAGGGAATAGAAGAGAGGAAGAAAATAGGAAAGGGAGGGGAAGAAAAAGGGAAAAGAAGGAAAGTATGGTAAAAAAAAAAAAGAGGGAAATAGGAAAGGGAGGAGAGAGAAAAAAGAGGAGGGAAGAAATAGGAAAGTAAACAAAAACAAAGAGAAAAGGGAATAGGAAAGTGGGAAGAAAAGAAGGGGAAAAATAGGAAAGGGGGAAGAAAGGGAAAAATAGGAAAGGGGGAAGAAAGGAAGGGAAAAAATAGGAAAGGGGGAAGAAAAAGGAAAGGGGAAAAATAGGAAAAGGGAAGAGAAGGGAAAAAAATAGGTAATGGAGAAGAAAAGAAAAAAAAGGAAAGGGAAAAAAATAGGAAAGGGAGGAGGAAAAAAGAAAAAGGGAAGAAGGGAAAAAAATAAGGGAAGGGAAAAAATAGGAAAAGGGGGAAGAAAAGAAGACGGGATGAAAATAGGAAAAGGGGGAGAAAAGAAGAAAAAGGGAAGAGAAGGGAAAAAATAGGAAATGGTGAAGAAAAGAAGAAAAAGGGAAAAGAAGGGAAAATATAGGAAAGTAGTAATCAGCAACATCTGGGGCTTAAAAAAAAAAAAAATCCCTAGTTACTGAGTTAGTGTTTTTTTGAATGGTAGTTGTGGCTAATGCTCATAGACTCCTTTTTTTAATTTAACTGTGAATGGTTCTAAAAATATTACCCTAGACTATTCCTGTTACCATTTATTACCTTACATTATTTTTCCAGTTTAATTTTTTTGGATTTATTTATTTATTTTTGCTTCCTAGTTCCCATTGTCTTGAGTGCATGGTTGAGTCTTAGAAACGTGTCCCAACATGTTTCACTCGGTATAATTTCCTTTAAAGTGTCATGAGGAGAATGTTGAAAATTCATAAATGTTCCGATGTGTTTGTTGTTCCCTGAGGCATGACCTGTGTTAGTGTGAGACCCCCCCTCCCCCCTCCCCCCTCTTTTTTTTCCCCCCCATTGATAAAAGCTACGAAGGCTTTGGCCGAGGATGTGTAAGTGACTGTGGGGTTAGTTGACTGAATGCACACACACACACACACACACACACACACACACACACACACACACACAAGCTCAGGCCCTGTATACTGCAAATCGATAAAAATACATATCTCACACACACACACACACACACACTCACACACACACTCACACACACACTCTCTCTCTCTTTCTCTCACACACACACACTCACACTTTCACACACACACTAACACACTCTTTCACACGCACACACACACTAACTCTCTCTCTCTATCTCTTTCTCTCTCTCAAACACACACACTCACACTCTCACACACACACTAACACACTCTTTCACACGCACACACACACTAACTCTCTCTCTCTCACATACACACACACACAGGCTGCTGGTTAAGTCACAGAACATATATTCAAAAAGTCAATTTCATGCACAGATTATTGTTTCCACGCGTAATTATCGCGTTTCAAAATGTTCACTTGCATTTGAAATCATTGAAGTTGTTACTGAAGGACTTGCCGAGCGATCGAGTTGTTGCAATATTCATGTATGCATAGAATTGAATTTGGTAAAGTGTTGAATAATGTCTGATTTGGTATAATGTTTTAAGCGATAATTTGACAAGCGTAATATATGTGGACTTTATTTATTTATTTATTTATTTTTATTATTTTTATTATTTGACCTTGCCTTTTTCTTTTAATCTCCCTTCCCCCTTTTCTTCCTTCTCCTTTGACCTTTTCCTTCTCCCTTTCTTCCTTCCTTCTCCTTTGATCTTTTCCTTCCCCCCTTTCTCTCTTTTTCCCTTCTTCCCTTTTCCTCCTCATCCCCCTTCCCCCCTTTCTTCCTTCTCCTTTGACCTTTTCCTTCCCTCCTTTTCTCTTTTGACCTTTTTCCTTCCCCTTTTCTCTCCTTTGACCTTTTCCTTCCCTCCTTTCTCTCTTTTGACCTTCTTCCTTCCCCCTTTCTCTCCTTTGACTGTTTCCTTCCCTCCTGTCTCTCTTTTGACCTTTTTCCTCCCCCTTTTCTTCCTTCTTTGACCTTTTCCTTCCCTCCTTTCTCTCTTTTGACCTTTTTCCTTCCCTCTTTCTCTCCTTTGACCTTTTCCTTCCCTCCTTTCTCTCTTTTGACCTTTTTCCTCCCCCCTTTCTTCCTTCTTTGACCTTTTCCTTCCCTTCTTTCTCTCTTTTGACCTTTTTCCTCCCCCCTTTCTTCCTTCTTTGACCTTTTCCTTCCCTTCTTTCTCTCTTTTGACCTTTTTCCTTCCCCCTTTCTCTCCTTTGACCTTTTCCTTCCCTCCTTTCTCTCTTTTGACCTTTTCCTTCCCTCCTTTCTCTCTTTTGACCTTTTTCCTTCCCCCTTTCTTTCCTTTGACCTTTTCCTTCCCTCCTTTTCTCTTTTGACCTTTTTCCTTCCCCCTTTCTCTCCTTTGATCTTTTCCTTCCCTCCTTTTCTCTTTTGACCTTTTTCCTTCCCCCTTTCTCTCCTTTGACCTTTTCCTTCCCTCCTTTTCTCTTTTGACCTTTTTCCTTCCCCCTTTCTCTCCTTTGGCCTTTTCCTTTCCTCCTTTCTCTCTTTTGACCTTTTTCCTTCCCCCTTTCTATCCTTTGACCTTCTCCCCTTGTTCTTCTCACCCCCCTTCCCCCCTTTCTTCCTTCTCCTTTGACCTTTTCCTTCCCCCCTTTCTCTCCTTGACCTTCTTCCCATTTTCTTCTCATCCCCTTCCCCCCCTTTTCTTCCTCCTCCTTTGACCTTTTTTCCCCTCCCTTTTTTCTTCTCCCTTTTTTTTTTTTTCTCATTATTTATTTTACTTTCATATTTTCCTTTCCTTTTCTTACTTCTCCCTTTCCTATTTTTTCCTGTTTTATTATTTATCTTCCTCATATTTTCCCTTCTTCCTTTCCTATTTTCTTCCTTCCTTCCTTGGTCATATTTTCCATTCTTCCTTTCTTTTCTTCTCCCTTCCCTATTTTTTCCCTGCCCTATTCCCTTTTCTTTTATTAAATTTTCTCATATTTTCCCTTCTTCCTTTCTTTTCCTCTCCCTTTCCTATTTATTTCCCCTCTTCCATTCCCTTTTCTCTTATTATTTACTTTATTTCCCTGTCCTATTCCTGCCTTTTCTTCCTTTATTTCTACCCCATCTCTTTCTTCGTTTTCCTCTTCCCTTTACTTTCCTGTTTATCTCAAATCACGCCAATCAGTTTATTTATTTATTTTATCTTTTATTTTTTTCATCAAAGGGCAACAAAAAGTACAAAAAAAAGGCTGTTACTCGCCGATCCCACAAAAGTAGCCAAAAGAGAGGTTAGTTTCGTGTGGAGAGGTGTCTTGATACTTTCGACAGCTGAGAATGACTTAACCAAATACATTGAAAACAAATCCCACAAACACAAAGTCAAACCGAAAGACCAGTAAAAATATCTAACACAACATAGTAAATAAACAACACCAACATAACCACAAATAAAAATGACTACCTAAGCACACTGAAAAAAAAAGTCATTAGTAAAAGGGAAAAATGTCTAACTCACAGGCCTTTTGTGTGTTTATATGTCATGTGTACCATCTTTGCTCCTTTGTGCGCGCCTGTGGCTAGCTGGGGGCTATACATGTGTGTGTGTGTGTATGGTCTGTCTCCGTTTTGAACCAGGCTGGGAAGGTACCACACTCTTGTCACGCTAACTTGGCCCATAAGCTCCGCCCACTCCAGCCCAGCAACCACCAATAAGATTTGTCCTTTCCCAGCATCAACCAATAAGATTCCACCCTTCCTAGCATCCATCAACAAGATTCCACCCTTCCCAGCATCCACCAATAAGATTAGCCCTTTCCTAATATCCACCAATAAGGTTCCACCCTTCCTAGCATCCATCAACAAGATTCCACCCTTCCCAGCATCTACCAATAAGATTAACCCTTTCCTAATATCCACCAATAAGATTCCACCCTTCCCAGCATCCATCAATAAGATCTCTCCTTTCCCAGCATCCACCAATAAGATTCCACCCTTCCCATCATCCACCAATAAGATTAGCCCTTTCCTAATATCCACCAATAAGATTTCTCCTTTCCCAGCATCCACCAATAAGATCTCTCCTTTCCCAGCATCCACCAATAAGATTTCACCCTTCCCAGCATCCACCAATAAGATTCAACCTTTTCCAATATCCACTAGTAAAAATCGACCTTCCCCAATACCCACCAATAAGATTCAACCTTCCCCGGCACCCACCAATAAGATTTCACCCTTTCTAGTGCCCACCAATGAGATTTAACCCCGTGTTCTAGCATCCACCAATAAGATATCACCCTTCCCAGCATCCACCAGTACAATTCCACCCTTCCCATCACCCACCAGTAAGATCTGGGTTAGGTTTACAGGAGCTGCCTTGTATAGACGTACTGACCTGACCTCTTGCAGACTCCTTTTCTTACGATCTCACACACACACACACACACACTAGGTAAATACAACTAGGTAGGTAAATACACACACACACACACACACACACACACACACACACACACACACAGAAATATAGAGGTTTGGAACAGACTAAGTGAGGATGTAGTATTGGCGAGAAGTGTGCAAAGCTTTAAGGAGAAGTTGGATAAATGTAGATACAGAGACGGGACCACATGAGCATAAAGCCCAGGCCCTGTAAAACTACAACTAGGTAAATACACACTCACACTAGCCTTAACGGTACTCTTGGGCTGGTTTCTGGGCTAAGATGGGCTATTTTTGTGTTAGTTGGGCTGGATTGGGCTACTTCAAGGATACCCCAGCAGCGTATCTTCCCGGCCTGGTTCGCACATTATTTATCCATTCCGTTGTTCCTGTCTCTGTGTGCTATTAACCCCCAGTGCGGCCTGGCTTCAGCAAACCCAAAGAGGCAGCATTGTTGTAAATATTCCTTTTTTAATTTTATTTCCCATTTTGTTAACACTAATTTATTTTTCCCATGTGTATTTATATATCTTTTTTTTATGTATGTTTCTGTGACCTGACCTGTGACCTTCTCCCATGCCCTTCTCCCCTCTCCTCCTCCTCCTCCTCCTTCCCCCTGAGATATCGTGACCTAACTTGACCTTTCCCTGAGTGGATTGACCTCGGATGGAACGCACAAGGATATGATGATACAGAAATGGATACGAGAATAATTCCGTGGCACTGTTGAAATACACTAAAGGCTAAAGCAATCTCTCTCTCTTTCTCTCTCTCTCTCTCTCTCTCTCTCTCTCTCTCTCTCTCTCTCTCTCTCTCTCTCTCTCTCTCTCTCTCTCTCTCTCTCTCTCTCCATTCTCCTCTCCCTCATCCTCCACTCTCCTCCTCAGTCAATTCATCCCCCAACTCTCCTTTCCCTCCCTCTCTCTCTCTCTCACTGTTCGGAATTCTGAGACACTACAATCCCTCACATCAGCCATTTCCAAAGGTCAAAAAGCAGATCAGTCGGGTTCTTAAGAGCATTTTTCTAGGTTCACGTTACAGAAGAAAGGTCAAACTAAAACCAGGATCATAAAAATACGTACCTCTGGAAATGCCCAAAACTCCTACGAAAGCTTTGTCAAATACGTATGTGAGGTTGGGTGCTGAAATGTTGAAGAATATGACTCTCTCTCACCCTCCACTCTCCTTCCTTAAATAACTCACCAAGCTTAGAGTTCGATCCATTGATATTTCTATACACAACCTAACCTTAACTAAAAAGAATGAAAAGGTTAGATTAGTCACCTCTCTAGTTAAACATACATGCTAAGTTACGTACCTCAAGAACCTAAAAGTAAAGGGTTTGATACATTTAGTGATCATATATCGTCACTGTTGCCAGATTATCGTTCATCATCATCAGAGCATCAGGACATCAGAGCATAGTATTTACTGGTTTCTGACGCCTAACTATTGCCAAGAAACATCAGGATCTAACTCTTTTAACGATAACTTTAAATGAGTTTCGTTATTGGAGCCCATAAGACAGTTTGGGGGTAGGAAGTCGGGAAATATAAGCGTCTGAGTACGACAGTCTGGCAACCTTGTGTATTGTTAAGAACAGGTACGCGTGAAGTTACCTAAACAACAAAAAAGAAGTGTTATGTCTGTCACCTCATTCAAACAAGTGCTCAAAGTCACATCACGAACATACGAAAAAAAATAAAGTTACATTACGTCATTCAACCCGGTAGCTGCGGGGATCTTAAAGGCCCCTCTAAGCGAGAAAATAAGAAAAAAAATCATCAATCACGCAAACCATTTCGTAATATATATCAACGCATTTGTGATCAGTTTATGCATCATCTATTTTCGGGGGTTTATATCATGGCAGAAATTTGGCCCGTCGCTGCTACACGGTAAAGCCACAATTTTGCCCCATCGCTGCTACATGATAAAGCCACAATTTTGCCACATCGCTGCTACATGATAAAGCCACAAATTTGGCCCGTCGCTGCTATATGGTAAAGCCACAAATTTGGCCCATCGCTGCTACATGATAAAGCCACAAATTTGGCCCGTCGCTGCTACACGGTAAAGCCACAAATTTGGACCGTTGCTGCTACACAGTAAAGCCACAAATTTGGCCCGTCGCTGCTACACGGTAAAGCCACAAATTTGGCCCATCACTGCTACACGGTAAAGCCACAAATTTGCCCCATCGCTGCTACATGATAAAGCCACAAATTTCTCCCGTCGCTGCTACACGGTAAAGCCACAAGTTTGGCCCGTTGCTGCTACACGGTAAAGCCACAAATTTGGCCCGTCGCTGCTACACGGTAAAGACACAAATTTGGCCCGTCACTGCTACATGATAAAGCCACAAATTTGGGCTGTCGCTGCTACACGGTAAAGCCACAAATTTGGCCCGTCGCTGCTACACGGTAAAGCCACAAATTTGGGCTGTCGCGGCTTCACGGTAAAGCCACAAATTTGGCCCGTCACTGCTACATGATAAAGCCACAAATTTGGACCGTCGCTGCTACACGGTAAAGCCACAATTTTGTCCCATCGCTGCTACATGATAAAGCCACAAATTTGGACCGTCACTGCTACATGATAAAGCCACAAATTTGGACCGTCACTGCTACACGGTAAAGCCACAATTTTGTCCCATCGCTGCTACATGATAAAGACACAAATTTGGACCGTCGCTGCTACACGGTAAAGCCACAAATTTGGACCGTCGCTGCTACACGGTCAAACAAGTACGCTAAATCGCTCTTTAACGAAAGGTCAAGTTCGGTGTCACAGCCCATTCCTCCCTCCCCCTTGTTTTAACCCATGTGTCTCTGTGTTGTTGATGTGTGATGTGGTGTGTTGTGGTGTTGATGTTGTTGTGATCCAGATGTTTTGTTTGCCTAGGTGCAGCTAACCAAGCAAATGGTAGAATTGGGGCAGAAGGAGGTATGTGGTGGAGCCCTTGTGTTGGCCAGTGTTGTGTGGACTGCCGCCTCCTCCTCTCTCCCTCCCTTCCTTCCTTCCTTCCTCTCACCACACTCCACTTTGTACTCTATTATTTTAACATACTTTTTCTTCCTCCTCCTCCTCCTCCTCCCTTCTTTCCTTCCTTTTCTTCCCTTCTTTCTCCTTTCACTTCTTCATTATCTTCTTCTTCCTCCTCCTCCTCCTGTTCCTTTTCCTCCTTTATTTCTCCTTTCATTTCTTCCTTTTCTTCCTCCTCTTCCTCCTCTTCCTCCTCCTGTTCCTTTTCTTCCCTTCTTTCTCCTTTCACTTCTTCATTTTATTCTTCCTCCTCCTCCTCCTCCTTCCCTTCTCTTCTTCCTCCTTTTTCCTTCTGTACTCTTCTTCTTCCTCTCATCTCACTCCCACTTCACTCCTTCATCTTCCACTTTTATATTCCACTTTCTTCTCTTTTCTGTTCCTACTCCACCTCTTACTTTTTTCTCCCTACTCCCTACTTCTCATTTCTCTTACTTTCCTGCCCTCTTTCTTTCCTCTTGCTAATCCTCTTACTCCACTTTCCTTACTCCACTCTTCTTATTTCACTCTTCTTATTTCACTCCACTTCACTCCTCTTCATTTCCATCTCACTCCACTCCTCTTACTTCCATCTCCTTACTCCACTCCTCTTCTTCCATCTTCTTACTCCACTCCTCTTACTCCACTCGTCTTATTTCCATCTCCTTACTCCACTCCTCTTACTTCCATCTTCTTACTCCACTCCTCTTACTTCCATCTCCTTACTCCACTCCTCTTACTTCCACCTTCTTACTCCACTCCTCTTACTTCCATCTCCTTAACTCCACTCCTCTTACTTCCACCTTCTTACTCCACTCCTCTTACTTTCATCTCCTTACTTCCATCTCCTTACTCCACTCCTCTTACTTCCATCTCCTTAACTCCACTCCTCTTACTTCCACCTTCTTACTCCACTCCTCTTACTTCCACCTTCTTACTTCCATCTCCTTACTCCACTCCTCTTACTTCCATCTTCTTACTCCACTCCTCTTACTTCCACCTTCTTACTCCACTCCTCTTATTTCATTCCTCTAACTCCACTCCACTCCTTTTCATTTTTCATTCCTCACACTTATCTTTTGTTTCCTCCACTCCTACTCCACTTGTTTTACTCCACTTTTTCCTCATTTTTCTCACTCTCTTACTCCATCTCTTATTTCACTCCTCTCACTCCACGCTTCCCACTCCACTCCATTTCTCATTCCTCACACTTATCATTTGTTTCCTCCACCTACTCCACTTCTTTTATTACTCCACTTCTACCTCATTCTCCTCACTCCTACTCCACTTTTCTTACTCCTTTCCTCTTATTTCAACTTCTTATTCTTTACACTCACTTAACTTTTTTTTTCCTTTTTTTCTTTCCATTCTTTCCTTCTTCTTTCTCTTCCATTGTTCTTGTTCTCCTCCTTCCTTCCTTCTCTGCCTCCTCCTCCTCCTCCTCCTCGTCTTTCTCTTCTATTGTTCTTGTTCTCCTCCTCCTTCCTTCTTTCTTTTCCTCCTTCTCCTCCTCTTCTTTCTCTTCTATTGTTCTTGTTCTCCTCCTCCTTCCTTCTCTTTCTTTTCCTCCTTCTCCTCCTTTTCTTTCTCTCCCATTGTTCTTGTTATTCAGTGTTATTCCTTTTACCTTCCACTCTGTCTTATGCTTCTTCTAATCTGCCTCTTTTTCCTTCTCTTCTTCCTCCTCCTCCTCCTCCTCCTTTTCTTTCTCTTCCATTGTTCTTGTTATTCCATTGTTATTCCTTCCACCTTCCACTCTTTCTTATGCTTCTTCTAATCTGCCTCTTTTTCCTTCTCTTCCTCCTCCTCCTCCTCTTCTTTCTCATTATTCCTCTTATTCTATCCGTCACCTCTCTTTATTCTTCTTTGTTTTGTTTGCATTTCTTATTTTTTATCTCCCTCTTTCTTCTTCTTCCTCCTCCTCCTCCTCCTCCTACTCCTGTGTCTTTTCTCCTCTTCCTTCTCCATTCCTTTCATATTTCTTTTACTCTGTTCCTTGTTTACTTTTTTACAACTGACTATTTTCTTTATTTTCTTCCCTCCTTTGTCTTCTTTTCTTCCTCTTATTGTTTTTTCTTCCTCCTCTGTTATCTGTTTCTTCTTATTATTCCCTATTTTCTTGTTTTTTTGTTTTGTATTTTTCCCTTCCCTTCAGTTTCTCTTTTCCTCCTTCCTTTCACTTTTTTTTCTTCCTTTTCTGCTTATGTTCTCTCTCTCTCTCTCTCTCTCTCTCTCTCTCTCTCTCTCTCTCTCTCTCTCTCTCTCTCTCTCTCTCTCTCTCTCTCTCTCTCTCTCTCAATCTCTCACACACACACACACACACACACACACACACACACACACACACACACACACACAGCCCTTCACTCACTCACTCACTCACAGCCTCCTACTTATGGTTTCATTTACGCACATGCTGTTGTGTGTGTGTGTGTGTGTGTGCGTTTGTGTGTGTGTGCGCGTGTGTGTGTAGTTTCAAGGTATATATATATTTTTTTTTGCACTTTGATACACTACAAATACACACAATATGGGAAGGTTATATGCATGTGTGTGTGTGTGTGGGTGTGTGTGTGTGTGTGTGTGTGTGTGTGTGTGTGTGTGTGTGTTTAAAGCAGCACCGTGTATGCCATAATAAATATTTTTTCTATGTGAACAAAAATGCCGGGAGGTAAGTAATGAGAGAGAGAGAGAGAGAGAGAGAGAGAGAGAGAGAGAGAGAGAGAGTGCAACCACTACAATAGCTTTTCTCTCACCATGACAACCACTGCCTTGAAAACACACACACACACACACACACACACACACACACACACACAATCAATCAGCAAACAGCAAGATATTTCAGGACAAGAGAGAGAGAGAGAGAGAGAGAGAGAGAGAGAGAGAGAGAGAGAGAGAGAGAGAGAGAGAGAGACAACACCTTCTTCTGCATCTTCTCTTCCCTAACTCTGTATATTTTGCATGAGTACTAATGCTTGTCTGTCTGCCTGCCCGCCTGAAGCCTGCCATATATATACCTAGTAACATATACAAAAATAACAAATAATGATGAATAGTAGCTTGTGGGTGCTGACTAACCTCACTTCCTTAGCTTATTGAGTATTAATTTGAGGGTTGTGTTATGTACTGATATGTTGTTATTTAATAGTGAATACCTGAAATATACCTGGGAATTGTGATGTAAGAGCCTTCAGCATTGCAAACCTGAAATATACCTGGGAATTGTGACCTTAGAGCCTTGTGTCGGGAGAGTCAGCATTGCAAACCTGAAATATACCTGGGAATTGTGATGTAAGAGCCTTGTGTCATTAAACTCAGCATTGCAAACCTGAAATATACCTGGGAATTGCGATGGAAGAGCCTTGTGTAATTAAACTAAGCATTGCAAGCCTGAAATACACCTGGGAATTGTGATGTAAGAGCCTTGTGTCAGGAAACTCAGCATTGCAAACCTGAAATATACCTGGGAATTGTGACCTAAGAGCCTTGTGTTGGGAGAGTCAGCATTGCAAACCTGAAATATACCTGGGAATTGTGTCGTTAAACTCAGCATTGCAAACCTGAAATACACCTGGGAATTGTGATGTAAGAGCCTTGTGTCAGGAAACTCAGCATTGCAAACCTGAAATATACCTGGGAATTGTGATGTAAGAGCCTTCAGCATTGCAAACCTGAAATATACCTGGGAATTGTGTCGTTAAACTCAGCATTGCAAACCTGAAATACACCTGGGAATTGTGATGTAAGAGCCTTGTGTTGGGAGAGTCAGCATTGCAAACCTGAAATATACCTGGGAATTGTAACCTAACAGCCTTGTGTCATTAAACTCAGCATTGCAAACCTGAAATATACCTGGGAATTGTGATCTAAGAGCCTTGTGTCGTTAAACTCAGCATTGCAAACCTGAAATATACCTGGGAATTGTAACCTAACAGCCTTGTGTCATTAAGCTGAGCATTGCAAACCTGAAATATACCTGGGAATTGTGATCTAAGAGCCTTGTGTCGTTAAACTCAGCATTGCAAACCTGAAATATACCTGGGAATTGTGACCTAAGACCCTTGTGTCATTAAACTCAGCATTGCAAACCTGAAATATACCTGGGAATTGTGACCTAAGACTCTTGTGTCATTAAACTCAGCATTGCAAACCTGAAATATACCTGGGAATTGTGACCTAAGACCCTTGTGTCATTAAACTCAGCATTGCAAACCTGAAATATACCTGGGAATTGTGACCTAAGAGCCTTGTGTTGGGAGTCAGCATTGCAAACCTGAAATCTACATGGGAATTGTGACCTTAGAGCCTTGTGTTGGGAGAGTCAGCATTGCAAACCTGAAATATACCTGGGAATTGTGATGTAAGAGCCTTGTGTTAGGAAATTCAGCATTGCGAACTCATCTAAGACTTTTTCAAGGTAACATATGAGAGGAAAAAATAGGTGTTGAGACTGTGTGGCAGAGCAGAGGGGAGAAAATGACCCATGGAAGCCACATTACAACTTTTTTTCCAGCAAAGGAGACAGCACAAGGGCACAAAAAAAAAGGAAACAATAATAAATAAATAAAATCCCACTACTTGCTGCTCCTGTAAAGAATCCGAAGAGGTGGCCGAAAGAGGGGTCAGTTACGGGAGGTGTCCTGAAAAATATATAGATAGATAGATTGATGATTAGATGTTCTAGTTACGTAGGTATATTTCCGCATCCCAAATAAGGAAAAGAGAAAGGAAAAGGAAGGAATATCACGGAAACGAGAAAATGAAGTCATGAAAAATATACAGATAGATAGATTGATGATTAGATGTTCTAGTTACGTAGGTATATTTCCGCATCCCAAATAAGGAAAAGAGAAAGGAAAAGGAAGGAATATCACGGAAACGAGAAAGTGAAATCATGAAAAATATATACGGTAGATAGATCGATTGATGATTAGATATTTTAGTTACGTATGTGTATTCCCGCATCACAAATAAGAAAGAGAAAGGAAAAAGAAGGAATATCACGGGAACGAGAAAATGAAATCACGAAAAATATATAGATAGATAGATTGATGATTAGATAGATAAATAGAACATACATTTCGAACATTTCGGCACAATAGGCCAAGAAGTAAAAAAAAATACAGGTAAAATAAAGGCGATAGAAATACAAGTTATAGATAGATAGATGAGAGCAGTGATTTACAGGCTTTTTTTCATTATTTATTTATTTGTTTATTTTTTCCCTTGAGCTGTTTCCTTACTGTAAATAAAATAAATAAGAAAAAGATAGATAAAACAAAGGTAAAAAGAAGAATAAAATAAATAACAAAAAGATAGATAAAACAAATGTAACAAGAAGAATAAAATAAATAACAAAAAGATAGAGAAAACAAATGTAAAAGGAAGAATAAAATAAATAACAAAAAGATAGAGAAAACAAAGATAAAAAGAAGAATAAAATAAATAACAAAAAGATAGAGAAAACAAAGATTAAAAAAAAGACAGCAACGACCCAAGTTATAGAATGCATCCTGACATTTCGGAATATTCACCAGACCAACAGATGGAAAAGGTCAAAGAAAATCATACAACTTAAACATTACCCGACGCATGTATTCCAGCATTTCAAATTAGCGAAGAGAAGTAATTTTACGCTGAAGTTAGAGGCAGGTGTCACAGGCATAGATAGTTAGTTAGTTGGATAGACAAGCTATATAGAGGAAGGTGTCACAGGTATATAGTTAGTTAGACAGATATATATATAGAGAGAGAGGTAGTTAGGTGAAAGAAATAGAAAAAGAAGACCACGGAAAAATCTTATATGCTCTGAAATTTCAAGTAAGAAGATGAAGCAAGAAGCAAATCCGCAAGAAATACGAAAGGAATGTCACAAAAAAAATATTATATGTTCCGAAATTTCAAGCAAGAAGCAAATCCGCAAGAAACAGAGAAGGAAAACCACAAAAAATCTAATGTTCTGAAATTTCAAGTAAGAAGATGAACCAAGAAGCAAATCCGCAAGAAACAGAGAAGGAAAACCACAAAAAATCTAATGTTCTGAAATTTCAAGTAAGAAGATGAACCAAGAAGCAAATCCGCAAGAAACAGAGAAGGAAAACCACAAAAAATCTAATGTTCTGAAATTTCAAGTAAGAAGATGAACCAAGAAGCAAATCCGCAAGAAACAGAGAAGGAAAACCACAAAAAATCTAATGTTCTGAAATTTCAAGTAAGATGAAGCAAGAAGCAAATCTGCAAGAAACAGAGAAGGAAAACCACAAAAAATCTAATGTTCTGAAATTTCAAGTAAGAAGCGAACAAGAACCAAGTCCACAAGAAACACAAAACGAAGACCACAAAAATATCTTGCAACATGTTCTGAAATCTCAAACAAGGAATAGGTACGAGGGATTTTATTTGTCGGAAGTGAGAAAATGAAGGTGCTGGAGCCATAGATAGATTAACAGATAGATAGATAGAGAAATGAAAATACACAAACAATTCTAGTAACATATATCCTGGGATTTAAAATAAGCAACAACGAGAAGAGAAGCAAGAGAAAATGACAAAAAAAAGAGCATTGTAGCTATAGACAGACAGATAGATAGATAGACAGGTAGATAGATAAAAGACCGATAGATAGAGATAGATAAATAAGTGGGAAGGCTGGTAAATAGCGAGATAAAAGACAGATAGATCGAGAAATAAAAGCCCACAAATAATTCGCGTAACATATATTCAGGTCGTTCAAATAGACAACACAGAGAAGGGACGTCATTTCACAGCGCCAAGAAGGAAAGAAAACACAGCATTGAGGGTTTAGTGGCGGAAAAGTGAGCCGAGAGAGGGCGACTTAGCAAGGAAAACCGGCAAGCTCTAGCCCGGAAGAATGAGCTTATGGGAGACTTTTACGGGGCGGAACGCTGAACAGTGACAACATTAAACGAAAGAAGGATTTTTGTAGCGTTTCAGAGCATATAAAATGATAAGTCGCATTTTTAGTGAGGACGCTGTACACGCTGGAAACTAAAAGCATATTCAAATAAACTGGGAGCATTCAAATTTAAAAGCATACAGAGAATACATAGCAAAGATTAAGTTATTGTATACATGGATATCAAGAGTGAGGAAGCTATCATATCATCACCTTCGTAAACAAATTGCCAAAGTCTTTATTTTCTACTTTTCAGAATATCGGAAAAGAACCGTCATTGTCTCATTCGGTTTAAGATTTAGGCAGAAATGAAAAGGCCAATTCTACAACACTCGACCCTTGAATGACGAAGGCAACTGTAAAAATGGGTGTCGCATGTTGAAAAATTGATGTAGACAAAAACCTGGAAATCGATGAAAGTTGACTTACGCGATTATTTTATGAGGGTGACAATATACATAATCACGAGTATGGAAGTTTAGTAGCCGAGTGAACCTTATAACGTGATCTCTGAAATTTCAAATAGGCAAGAAATAGGAGGGATTTTATGTGACTGAAGTGAGAAAATAAGGTGCTGATCGGAGAAAAAGTAATAAATGAAAGGATACATTAAAATTTAGGTGGAAAATGACACATAAAAATCAATATAAAAAAGAAAACACAG
This sequence comes from Eriocheir sinensis, assembly GCF_024679095.1. Classification (NCBI taxonomy): domain Eukaryota; kingdom Metazoa; phylum Arthropoda; class Malacostraca; order Decapoda; family Varunidae; genus Eriocheir; species Eriocheir sinensis. The sequence continues at coordinate 5,460,950 of NC_066562.1, forward strand.
GCTCAAAAGATACATAGGTCAGCAAGAGAGGCTAACACGGTAAAAGTCTGTTAGTTCAAATTGTTTATGTTAATGCAAAGAGAAAATATATGACCCCCGAAAAAGTTAATTCCTGGGGCTCGGAAATTTTACTGTCCTGCTAATTCAAATTGTATATGTTAATGCAAAAGAGAAAATATAGAACCCCCGAAAAAGTTAATTCCTGGGGCTCGGAAATTTTACTGTCCTGTTAATTCAAATTGTATATGTTAATGCAAAGAGAAAATATATGACCCCCGAAAAAGTTAATTCCTGGGGCTCGGAAATTTTACTGTCCCGAAAAGCGAATTCTTGAAGCTCGGAAATTTTAGTCTCCCGAAAAACAATTCTTGAAGGCAGGAAATTGTGATCTCCAAAGTAACAAATCTTCAGGCTTAGAAATTTTCACCCTCAAAAAAAATCATGTGGCTCAAATTATTAGCCTCCCCAAAAAACTGAATTTATTAACCTCCCAAAAAACAGAATTCATGAGGCTCCCAAAAAACAGAATTCATTAGGCTCAGAAATTATCAGGCTCCAAAAGACAGAATTTTGAGGCTCAGAAATTATCAGCCTCCTAAAGACAGAATTTTGAGGCTCAGAAATTATTAGCCTCCTAAAGACAGAATTTTGAGGCTCAGAAATTATTAGCCTCCCAAAAAACAGAATTCATTAGACATAAAATATTACCTCAAATAGCGATTAGCGGGCTTTTTTTTTTTCTTTTTTTTTTTTTTTTTTTTTTTCTTTTTTTTCCTGGAGCTGTTTCTTTAGCTGTAAAAGAAAAATGTCACTGAATTCTTGAAGGGAGGAAATTATAATGAAAAAATAATTTACCTGAATATTTAAAGTAAGATTAATGGACTTTTACTGTACGATGTGAACGAAAACACACAAAAAAACAGCTAAACAGGAAACCAAAACAGTAGCAAACTCGACAACACCCGTAAGAAAACACATTAAAAAGAAGCACACCCACACACCCCTATAACCACACCCACCCACCACCACCTAACCCAACCACTCCTCTCTCTTCCCCCCCGACCCGACAACCACAGAGACCCAGCGAGCGCCCAACAAGAGGAGGAAGAGAAAAGGGTCAACCTCCGGCCAGAACGCAACGCCCAACTCCACGGGCTCCAGCAAGAAGAGGTCGCCAGGGCCCAATTTCAACCTAGCCACACAAGTTTCCGTAAGTAGCCTAAGTGGGTAAGGTGTGGCCCCCATCACTGGCATAGGGACAGAGGAGAGGAGGAAGAGAAGGAGGAGGAGGAGGGAGAAGATATGGAGGAGGGACAGGTAGAGCAGAATAGGAGGAAGAGAAGGGGGAGGAGGAGGGAGAAACTATGGAGAAGGAACAGGTTGAATAGAACAGGAGGAGAGGTGAGGAGCAGGAAAGTGAGGAGGAGGAGGGAAAGAATGAGGAAGAAGTAGAATTGAAAGAGGAGAAGGAGGAGGAGAAGGGAAAAGAAAGACAGAAGGAGTAGGAAGGAGTTAAAGAATGAGGAAGAAGTAGAGTTGGAAGAGGAGTAGAAGGAGTGAAACAGATAGCAAGGAACAGGAATAAAGAACAAAACTAAAATATCAAAAGAAAGAGAAAATTAAGAGCAGGAAAAGTTAAACAGAAAAGTAGAAAAAATATCAGATAGAGAAGAAGGAATAACACACAAAACGAGGAATAGAAATAAAGAGTAAAAAGGAACAGGAGAAAGAGAAAGAAAAATAGAAGAATCATGACATAGAGGGGGAGGAGGAGGAGCATGGGTAGAGTGCGGGTATGTACAATTATAGAGCTCGTGCCGTGGCTTTGGGAGTAGGGGAAAATTGGCTTGAGTCTTATACAGCCGTCCCTCAAATAGCACGGTTTCGAATAGTTCGGTTTCGGTTTTATACGGATTGTCGTAGAAGATCTTTTAGGATTTTTAAATTTCCCGCTCGTCGGAAAATTTAAAAATCCTAAAAAATCTTCTTAGAAAATCCACATAAAACCAAAACCGAACTATTGGAATTCGTACTATTTGAGGAATGACTGTAGTTAGTTGGTGATGGGAGGTGCGTTGGTGGTGGGTGATGAATGGGATAATCTACATAGTCTAGTTTCGGGAAGTGCGTTGGTGATGGGAGGTGCGGTGATGAATGGGATAATCTACATAGTCTTTTCTAGATCACTTGTCCGTCAACCCTTCACAGTTACCTCTTAGTGCACCGCGAGATGATGACGAGGCTGGGGTCTGTTCTCGCACTTTTGACGGTGCTTGATAAGGGTCTTTCTAGCTTACATATCATGTCTATATTTAGTTTTCTGCTGCCCTTTCTCTTTTTTTTCTCTCCTCCTTCCCCCCCTTCCCCTCTTCCTACTTAGCAGATTCCCTTATAGATGGAGAGGTGTCCGGGGTCTGTATATTTATGTGAATTACTCGGCCTTCCGCTCTTCTGTTTCACCTCCTTTTTCTTCTTCCTCGCCTTCCGTCCCTTCCCGTCCTTCCCCTTGCCGCACCCTATGCCAGTGAGGGCGCCACACCCCTACAGCTGTCCCTCCATGATTATCAGTAGCTGTCATCAGTAATGTGTGAGCGTATGTCATTGATTACCTTCCATGGACTGTATTGATCACTTGGTATGGCATTTTTGTGTTCTGCATGCCATTCTGATAGTGGAACGCTTCTCTCCCCAGTGACCAGCCTGATAATTCCCATGAGGTGAAAGCTGATCTCATCTCTAGGTAGTATTGCCTTTCTGGTTGCTCTAGTTAGTCTAGTTATAGGTGTAGCCGCCCGCCCCACGCGCCCGGAAGCCACCGCTCGCTGTAAGGGTGTCGACGGCTGGCAGGGGGGGGTGTCGGGGCAGCGGCGTGTGAGGGCAGCCGTCCATAGCTCCTGTCGCGGCACGCCTCCTCTGCGGGCCGTAATCCTCCCTTCCCGCGGCCTGGCTTCAGGGGGATGGTGGCGCTGGTGGCTTAGTGGTTTACTCCTTCATTCATTTCCACTGCAAGCCATTCCACCATAACCCCCACTGGGCCAGAGACAGTGTTTTGCATCGGAGAGAGACTTAGAAGTGCCTCCTTGTATACCGTTGTGCTGGCCGCTGCCTCGGGCCGCCTAGTGTAGAGTAACGCTGCCGCTGCCTTGCCAATGTTCCTCACCCCTGTGGCTGTATGGGTCCTCAGGGCGGGGCTCGGACGCACCTCACTCACAGGGGTTCAGGGGGTTAACTTTGAGGATTTACAAGTTCACTTTGACTGCCGTGTGTGTTTGTGTAAAAGTCACGATTTTAGCAATATTTTTATGGTAGGAAGTGCTAAGTTTTTTTTATTATTATTATTTGTGATCAGTTTTTGGGAGTAGAGTTTTTTGATCTATGGAAAATTTCAGGGAATCAATCTTTTAGTCATTTTTGGGGGGAGTTAGAGAGTCAATTTTTGCAATCTTTTGGGCACTTTAAGGAGCCATTTTATAATCTTTCCATGGTTAAGTTTAGGAAGTCAAGGTTTTCATGGATATTACTTTTCTTTGGGTAACTACTACTACTACTACTACTACTATTATCACTTTTTTCTGGAGTCTTAAATTGATTCCTCCGTCAAACATTAAATCTCGAGCATTGAGCATGACACGAGACAGACTTTTACACAAATGCATACGGTGAGTGTATTTTGATGTTTCACCTTGAGTAAGTAATACATGCAGGCACACCTCAGTTATGTATTATTGCCGTTCTTTCTTGAATGTGCCTGTATACACATCTCTGTTGGGAAGATGATGCAAAGACTTTAAACGTTCATTCAAAAGAGAGCCAAGTCATAGGAGAGTTTGTCCACGTCTATCACACGCATCTTGTTGTTACCAGGATAACTACGTGAAATTCAAAGTGACGGTGATACGATAGTCGGTTTTGTGTGTGTGTTCTCTAGGTGTGCTCAGGATCTTGAGGAAGCACCTAGACCGCAAAAAACTATTATTGTTTCATCGTCACCTTAAATTGACGCTCATACAATAGTCGGTTTTGTGTGTGTGTTCTCTAGGTGTGGTCAGAATCTTGAGGACACACCCAGACCACAAAAAAAAAGCACTTGTATCAGTATCAGTTTAAATTTCGCTCGGCTCTTTCGGTATCAACATGACCCCTGCGACGGAGATGGGCACACTCCTATTTCATTACTCGTGTTATCAAGCGTTCGGGGCTCTTGTCACAAACGTTTTTCAAGGCCAGAGAGGAGCTACGTCGGGTTATCATGTGTGTTTGTTCCGTTCACGGCACGGAAGCCTTGCAGAACTACCGCCGGGCTCAGGAAACCACCCATGGAAACCCCGACAACATCCACAAGAGCCTTTCAGAATACAGCCGTCCCTCAGATAGTACGGTTTTGAATAGTTCAGTTTCAGTTTTATACGGATTGTCGTAGAAGATCTTTTAGGATTTTTAAATTTCTTGCTCGTCGGGAAATTAAAAAATTCTAAAAAATCATCTTAGAAAATCCAAATAAAACCAAAACCGAACTATTGGAAACTGTACTATTTGAGGGACGACTGTAGTGGACTAAGCCTTCGAAGAGTTTGATAATACCTAAGGCTCTGGTTCTAAGGCCGCCTTGCAAAACATTAGTCCTATCTCACTGGGGGTTTGGGGTTTGGTCTTTAATCTACTTAGGCAAAGGCACAGGAGTGAGGAGCTGGCAAGGTTATATATTTGTCAACACATTTAGAGTAGCTTGTCAAGTGTACTGTTATATTCATGCATTCACTAGTACTGTTATGGCATTATTTCTTTGAGTTTTTAATGTACATAATGATGATATATATATATTTACCTTTTTTATTGTATAGTTTGTAATGCATCCCCCAATACATATATATCTTCATTTTTTTTTTCTCCCTTTCTTTATTTCTTCGAGGACGAGGGAGGCGTGCGAGGGCGTGCGTGTGTGTGTTGGTGTTTGCGTTTGGTTTCGTCACCTTCACCTTCCGTACAGTTATGATGAAGGATAAATAAATAGATAAAGAAGAATAAAGAAATAAGGATGATAACAGAAATAGACTAAAATTGATGTCGTTCTGTTGGGGGAGAGAAAAAAAATTGTATCATGACCTGAAGTAGAAAAAAATAATGATGATAAAATAGGAAAGAAAAGAGGAGAAATAAAGAAATAATAATGAAAGAAAAATCAGTCAGTTTCGTTCTGTTGGGGAGAGAAAAAAAACATCTGACGACCTGACATATAAAGAAAAAGATAGTAATAATAACAATAAGATAAATAAATAAAAGAGGAGAAATAGATAAATAATAATGATAATAATAGAAATGAGGAAAAGATCAGTGTCATTCTTTTGGGAAGTGGAAAAAAAGATATGATGACCTGACGTAGAAAGGAAAAATGATTAAAATGACTAAAATAAAGGAAGAGAAGAGGAGAAATAGAGAAATAATAATGATAATAATAGAAATGAAAAATCAGTGTCATTCTTTTTGGGAGAGAAAAAAAAGCATGATCTGAAATAGAAAGAAAAAATAATAATAAAATAAAGAAAGAAAAGAGGAGAAATAAATAATGATAATAATAGAAATGAAAAATCAGTGTTGTTCTATTGGGAGAGAAAAAAAAGCATGATCTGAAATAGAAAGAAAAAATAATAATAAAATAAAGAAAGAAAAGAGGAGAAATAAATAATGATAATAATAGAAATGAAAAATCAGTGTCATTCTTTTTGGGAGAGAAAAAAAAGCATGATCTGAAATAGAAAGAAAAAATAATAATAAAATAAAGAAAGAAAAGAGGAGAAATAAATAATGATAATAATAGAAATATAGAAAAATCAGTGTTGTTCTATTGGGGAGAGAAAAAAAAATTATGATGACCTGAAATAGATAGGAAAAAGACAACAACAACAATAATAATAATAATAATAATAATGAAAATGGGATCTGACCACATCTATTTGGATTTACGATTGACTTATTTATTTATTAACTGATTTTATTTATTCATTTACTTCATTTTTATTTTTTTTTAACTGTTAACAATGGCACTCGGTAAAATTATAAAAATGTATATAAAAAAGAATTGCCTGCCACTTGGTGCTCTGCTAATACTAATAGCCTCTGACCATCTATTTGGATTAGCGGTTGACTTATTTATTTATTCAATCATTTATATTTATACTTTATTTATTTTTTTTTAACTGTTAACAATGGCACTCGGTAAAAGTCTGCTGATAATACTAATAGCCTCTGACCACACTGTTTTGGATTAGCGGTTTTGTGTATTTATTCAATCATTTATATTTATACTTTATTTATTTTTATTTTTTTACTGTTAACAATGGCACTCGGTAAAAGTCTGCTGATAATACTAATAGCCTCTGACCACACTGTTTTGGATTAGCGGTTTTGTGTATTTATTCAATCATTTATATTTATACTTTATTTTTATTTTTTTACTGTAAACAATGTCTCTCAGTAAAAGTCTGTTGATAATACAAATAACATCCGACCACATCTGTTTTGGATTAGCGATTTTTTACATTTATTCAATCATTTATATTTATACTTTATTTCTTTTTATTTTTTACCGTTAATAATGACACTCGGTAAGAGTCCGATGATTATACAAATAGCATCTGACCACATCTGTTTTGAATCAGCAATTTTGTATAATCAATCATTTAAATTTTTGTACATTGATTTATTTATTTATTGTTTTTGTTTACTATTGGACGGCAGCCCAAATCATCGTAAACACATCCGTACATTCACGCAGAGTATTAGCTGGTCATAATTTAATAGCTTCAAAAATTCAGGTTTTTGGTATTTTTTTAACCTTTGGAATTCAGCTGAACCAACTTTCAATTTCCCTTTTTTCTTCACTCGGCAAATCACAAAAAAAATCCCAATGTGTCCGTTTTTAGTGTAGGAAATTATCTGAAAAAGGTAAATTCTTGCTATTTCTCATTACACATGCACACGTATATGTTGATTTGAGTTCCTCGGATAATACAAAAATTCTAACAGTGCCCTTGAATTTTAGAGGCAGGAAATTATCTGAAAAAAGGTAAATTCTTGATAGTTCTCTTTACACATGAACACGTATATATTGATTTGGGTTCCTCTGATAATCAAAAAATTCTAAGTGCCTTGAATTTTCTAGTCGGAAAATTATCTGAACAAATGAACGGTCCTGATTATTGATACATATATTACCCATTACATATGTGTACTATTATATTGCTTCGTGTTCTTTCAATAATCCCAAAATACCAATACCCAAAATTCTTTATATCATGCATTACATATTTATACATTGTCATTTATATAGATTTGGGTGCCTCTGATAATCCAATATCTGAATACATTGATATTTTTGAGGCAGAAAATAAATCTGAAAAAAAAAGTGAATTCTTGATGTTTCTTATTTCATATTTATACGCTTTGTCATTTACAGTACATTGATTTGGGTGCATCTGATAATCCAAAAATCTGAATACATTGATATTTTTGAGGCAGAAAATAAGCATCGGAAAAAAAATGAATTAATATTTCTCATTTCATACGCACATGTTTGTATTGATTCGGGTGCCTTTGATACGCCAGAAGTAATTACTAATATGAACAGCTGTGGAACCCCTGCTGTGTGTCCGATTAACAGATGATTGACAGTTTTTACTCTTGTTCATTTTCGCACATCAGATTTAAAGAACAAATTTAATCTTTATAAACTTGAGCAATAATAGTTTTCACGTTCCTTGTGTGGTTATCAGGTTGACTTTTACTTTAGTTCATTTTCAGGCATCAGATTTAGAAGCAGAAAATTAATCGTTATGAACTCAAAGAATAATAGTTTTCATGTTCCTTGTGCAGTCATCAAATTGTAATATTTTACCGAATTAACAAAAAATAAGTAACCGCTGCTTGTCCGCATAACAGACTTTTACGGTAGTTCATTTTCCCGCATCAGATTTAGAAGCAGAAAATTAATCGTTATGAACTCGAGTAACAATAATAGTTTTCATGTTCTTTGTGTGGTTATCTGTGTTGTGTTTTACTGAATGAACAAAAGTAACTCAAACGATACTGAATAAACCAAAATTAACAGTAACTCAGATATAGGTAGGTATTATAAGACATTTTTGCTGCTCACATCAGCTATTCCTAAAGGTCAAAGTAGGGGTCAGTCGGGTTCTAATGAAGGTCTTATTAGGTTCATGGTACAGAAGAAGGGCCACACTACCACCAGGGTCATAAAACTACTCCTGGAAACGCCCCAAACTCCTACGAAAGCCTTGTCAAATATGTGAACTTGGGTGCTGAAATGTTTAAAAATACAGCCCATACAATTTAACATTAATAACTTGCTTCATACTCATGCTGGCCTTTCCTAATTATTTAATACCCGAGCGCTTAGGCCATGTGCAGGTGAAGCGTATGCCCCTAACCTTACCTTGAGAGTACGTCAACAAAAGTTTATACACGACAGTTGATTGACAAGGTGTAAATGGGTTTGTCACAGCACATAATTAAGTTTTAGCAGATGATGTGGTATTCATAATTAGTACTGTCAGAATCACAATTACAACACCTTGAAGGGACAAAAAAATGGAGTAGTACGTAGTAAGATAATTTGTAAGAGCTTTATTGAATTGATGAAGAGGTGTAGAAGTTGACAAAATTCCCTGTCAAGAAGAAAAGAAAAAAAAGAAGGGAAGGAGAAATGGGAAAAAATGAAAATAGACAGGAAAAAGGAAAGAAGAAATGGGAAAAAATGAAAATAGACAGGAAAAAGGAAAGAAGAAATGGGAAAAAATGAAAATAGACAGGAAAAAGGAAAGAAGAAATGGGAAAAAATGAAAATAGACAGGAAAAAGGAAAGAAGAAATGGGAAAAAATTAAAATAGACAGGAAAAAGGAAAGAAGAAATGGGAAAAAATGAAAATAGACAGGAAAAAGGAAAGAAGAAATGGGAAAAAATGAAAATACAGGAAAAAGGAAAGAAGACAAGGGAAAAAATTAAAATAGACAGAAAAAAGGAAATAAAAAATGGGAAAAAATGAATATAGACAGGAAAAAGGAAAGAAAAAATGGGAAAAAATGAAAATAGATAGGAAAAAGGAAGGAAGAAATGGGAAAAAATAAAAATAGATCGGAAAAAAGGAAAAAGATAAAGAAAAATTAAAGAAAACTAAGAAAAAGTGAAAAACCTGTATGAGAAAATAAAAATAAAAAAGATAGTGAAAAAAATAGATTGATGAGAAGTATGAAGCCCCCCTCAAAAAAAAAAATAGTAATCAAAATCAGAACATTGTGTAAAATTCTAATGTCAAAGTTAGGTGTCGCTTCCTTTAACCCGGCAGCAGCGACAGGCCAAATTTGTGCCATGATATAAACCCCCCAAAATAGATATACATAATCTGATCATAAATGCTTTGATATACGCATATTATGAAATGGTTTGTGTGAGGGGTGATTTTTTCTCATTTTTCTCGCTTAGAGGGACCATTAAGAAACATGATCCCCGCTGCTACCGGGTTAAAATAATATCCAAGTAAAATAATGAAGAAAAGAATCGAGAAAGCAAAAAACATTAACGTATCAAACAGCTCTAATCTCCCTCCCTCGTCCTCAACCACCCAACAGCATATAAGCTTGAGGTGCAGGGCAAGGCAACACAAGCAAGGGGTTTCAGGTGTTGCTAGTGTTGTCAGGTCCTGTGCCATGTGTTGACCTGTCTGTGTTTCTGTCTGTCTGTCTGTCTGTCCACCTGGCTGTCTGGCTGGCTGGCTTGTAGTGTGATATTCATTTTATTATTATTTTTCATTGAATGTTTTATATATATTAATGTGTTCTGTCTGTCTGTCTGTCCGTCTGATTGTCTCGTTTCTGTCTCTTCTCATCCTTTTGTGCTCTCTCTCTCTCTCTCTCTCTCTCTCTCTCTCTCTCTCTCTCTCTCTCTTCATCAATAGTATCCATTCCTTATTATTATTAGTCAGGGATTTTCAACATTAATTTTGCAGGGTGTTGTGAGAGAGAGAGAGAGAGAGAGAGAGAGAGAGAGAGAGTAGTTTCCCAGATAATCAGAGGAAATAAATGTTAGATAATTCTTAATACAGCATCAATAGGGAGGCTAGCAACAGATTAAAGTTCATATACGAATTCATTGCAGCAGAAGATAAAATAAAAGGGAAAGAAGGGAAGCGATTGTAACATAGCTTTGATATTATTGTTATTATAGATATGAGAGAGAGAGAGAGAGAGAGAGAGAGAGAGAGATTAGGTGTAGGTGTTGATAAATAGACAGAGAAGCAGACTGGTTTTGCGTGTGTAGGAAGGAATAGAGGAGGCTGTGTGTGTGTGTGTGTGTGTGTGTGTGAGAGAGAGAGAGAGAGAGAGAGAGAGAGAGAGAGAGTTTAACATTAAGTATTTATAAGTTAAGTGTTTATTAATTTTAAGATCATGTTTTTGCCCATTATAAAAGTATGTAGGGGAAAAATAAGGAGAGAGAGAGAGAGAGAGAGAGAGAGAGAGAGAGAGAGGATAAAGCAGACGGGATATAGCAGAATGAAGGACAGTGAATGGGGCAAGGGAAGTAGGTTAGCAGGGAGTCCATGTGATGAGTTAACCAGCAGGAGGAGGAGGTGGTAAGGGGGGAGGATGAAGGGAGTTACTGTGATAGGTGTAGAGGAAGGGGACAGGGTAGCAGAGGGGAGGGGGAGGGAACAAGCAGGCAGGAGTGTGATAGCGTAATGAGGGAGGTAAGGACGGACAGGGAGGAGTGAGGGGTTAGAGCAGAAAAGGAGTTAGAGACGGAGTAGAGAGGTGTTAGAAGCAGCGTGCAGAGTAATGGGAAGGGAGCAGTAGGTCGCGTGGTGGTGGTGAGGCAGCAGGAGTGTAGGCTGGCGGGAGGTGAGCAGGGCACTGAGTAGGGTGGCGTGTGTCATGAGGCAGCAGGCAGCAGTAGTGTAGGCTGGCGGGAGGTGAGCAGGGCACTGAGTTTGGTAGCGTGTGTCATGAGGCAGTAGTGTAGGCTGGCGGGAGGTGAGCAGGGCACTGAGTAGGGTCGCGTGTGTGTTAGCAGGACGTGATGGTGGTTGGCGAGCCGTCCCTGATGGGCGGCGAGTTCGGTGACGAGGACGAGCGTCTCATCACGCGGCTGGAGAACACCCAGTACGACACCACCAGCGTGGAGGACGGCGGCGGCAGCGGGGCGCCCCAGGGGGCAGGCCCCGGCGGCCCCGGACCCGGCCCCACCGGCCCCGCGCCATTCAACAACTCCCCGATGACTGGCGGCCCCGGGGGTCCCTGGCCCGACCCTGCACGGCCCCCCCAGGACGCCGACAAGAAGAGTCCCGCGATCAGTCAGTAGCCCCGGGGGACCCGCGCCCCGCCCCGCCCCGCCCCAGCCTGCCCCGCCCCGACGCCCCACCCAGCGCCACGACACCCGCACCTGTGTTGTTACGTTACCTCGCCCGGCCTACACACACACACACACACACACACACACACACACACGCACACGCACACGAGAGGAGTGTGAGCGGCAGCATTTCTATATCATTAGTTTTGTGGTGAATAATATTATATACGAGTATATTAAGAATGTACAGGTGTGTTTGTGTGGGTGTGTGCTCGTCGCGCGCGTCTTCGTTATGTGAGTCAGAGACAGACAGACAGACAGGTAGACAGACACAGACAGGCCGCGGCGGGGCTTGGGGGGCGGGGCGGGGCGGGGTGGGGGGGGGGTGAACCATGTACATGCTTTGTAACTTTTGTATCATTTAGACAAACAAAAAAAAGTTTTCCTAGGGACCAAGACTTTGGTCGTCTGTACACAGTGTTTTGTTGTGGAGGTGAGGACGCGGCCAACCCCAGACAGACAGACAGACAGACAGACTAAGAAGAGACAGGCAAACAGATGAACGGGAAGGAGCAGAACGGGAGGATGAGAGAGAGAGAGAGAGAGAGAGAAAATGTGCGTGTTTCCATGGGGGAATATTTATAACCTTGAGCCGCTGTGTGTGTGTATGTGCGTGTGTGTATGTGTGTGTATGTGTGTGTGAGAGAGAGAGAGAGAGATAGAGAATGTTATGTTACTTGTAGTTATTTTAATATTTAAGCCCATCCCCCTCCTCGCCCACACACACACACACACACACACACACACACACACACACACCATGGCGTACAATAATTAGAGGGTTTATTGAACTTGTGTACATTCTCTGTTACCTCTGAACTATTTTCGAGTGTGTGTGTGTGTGTGTGTGTGTGTGTGTGTGTGTGTGTGTGTGTGTGTGTGTGTGTGTGTGTGTGTGTGTGTGTGTGTGTGTGTGTGTGTGTGTGTGTGTGTGTGTGTGTGTGTATTTTCCTGACGTGTACATGTGTGTGTGTGACTTTTTATTCGCCCGTGACTGTCTTTTCCACGCGCACACACACAACAGAAGGATGTAAATAAGAAAGGAAATCAGTTATATAGATACACAAGTGACCACGTGTGTTTGTTGTCACGTATAGTACAAGAGCAACACAAGACCTTGGTGAACACGCAGACATAGCAAGGTGAAAACAGGTAGGCCACAAGAGATGGAAAGTCACCTGTTATATATATTTTTCCTCCATATTTAACATCATTATAATTTTCTTTAGTATTATGTGAGTCCAACAGATGTAATAATTTTTCGATAAGTTCCGTCATATTCACAATTTCGCATTTCGTGTGTTCGTGGTGTAGATACGAACACCAACTGTGAGTCCTCAACGTTGCCAGATTGTCGTACTCAGAGCATCGTTTTTACCGGTTTCTGACTCATAACTATTGCCAAGAAACACCAGTCGTTATCCATTTTAACGATAACTCTATATAAAACCAGTTAAAGGGGTGGAGGAGACAGTTTGAGGGTTGGAAGTCGGCAAATATAAGAGCCTGAGCACGACCATCTGGCAACATTGAGCAGGCCCGAGCAATGTGATGAACGCGTTGAGCACTGTAGAGTCCCGAATAATGCCAGTACAAAATAGCAGACTTCACGAGGTGGGTGGATCAAGCAGCCTCAAACAGCACATACTAAACACTGAACTGTCTTGTGAGAATCAAAATCCGCGGCCTTTGCTTTCGTGTAACTAGCGCGAATATAACACGAATTGAAGTCGCGCAGATTCAAATAATGTCAATTCAGGGAGCGCGAATTCCAATAGCGCGGTCATGTTCCATATTCGCGCGCAAAGTCTTAGTTCGCGCGTTATCCAGGGCTCTACTGTACTGTATGCGTGAGTTTGAATCTTACATAACAGACCCCCGGAAATTACTGAGAAGGCGCCCCAGACCAGTTTAGGGGTTCCGGAGGTGAGCACTATAATGAGTTTCCTATAATTATCATTTTCATTGTTAATTAAGTTAGGTAAATATTGTCATTATTATTATTTTTGTATGTTTTTTTTTGTGTGTGTTTGTGTGTTTTGAGGTACCGAGTTCGCTTTTTTTTTCTTCTTTTTCTTCTTTGCTCTCCTGGTTTCAAGTTCTGGTCTGATTCCGGTTTCAATTTCTCTCTCTCTCTCTCTCTCTCTCTCTCTCTCTCTCCTGCGGTGGTGAATGTTTTGTACAGGCCATTTTTATCATTTATTCAGATTTTAGTAATTCATATTTGTATAATTATATATTTAGACGAAGTGAAATTCCTGACCGTCCTCGAACAATTCAATCTTTTATTCAGCCAGTAATGTAAAAAGAACTCAAGGGCAGGATATTGTATAATTATTCTTTTGTTGTTCCTGTTTTATCGAATTTAACGCAGTGTCGCGTCCCTGTTGCGAAGGGTCCCCACACTACACTTTTTTTAAACCTCTGACATGTCCACTTACTTCTCTTTTAGCATCGTTCGTAGGTTTTTGATACGTGTGAAAAGTATTATTAATTTACGCTATTTAAGGTTACTATGTATATTTTCCCGCCGGTTTTATGATCATCTTTTTTTGTATGTTCCTGTGGTGACTTTCGACTACTGGTATGAACGAACACATTATCAGATTGAACGATATCTGCAGGCGCTTAGGACACATTAATTCCTAACAGGTTTAATGGTAATGATTTTCTATGGTCCTTTGCGCCCATTTTGTTACCCCGTTGTAGCGACTGACAAAAAACGATCCACTCAAGATGGCAATACTTTCGTCCCTTCATCCAATTAGGCAATATTAGAACACGTTTTCTCCATGTATTCTCCCCCAAAAGGAGGAAAATGTCATCAAATATACATCTTTCCTTAGTACAACACATAAATGATTGGAAATGAGACACTTGAATGACGAAGCCGCCCAGTAAAATTTAATGATGTCACGATAAAGGAGTCGGAGATAATGAAGGGAAAGTGTTGCCATCTGGTGATCATTGTTCAGGACAGTTGCAGAAACGGACTAAAGAGCATGGACGAAAAAAGAAAGCTATCAGACTGAGCGATATATATAGACACTTTAAACACACACACACACACACACACACATTTATACAGACCGTCAGTACACGCATTATTTTTGAGAAAGTAAGAGAAGAGGGGAAAAAATCATTTGAGTGTTGTTAATGTGAACGAAAAAATGCGAGATTGAGCGACATTCACAGACACAACGCATTTACAGACAACCTAATGATAAACTAGAGAAGAAGAAGAGGGTGAAGAAGCCATTGTACTGAAGAAAAGTGAGAGTAAAGAAGAAAAATAAATAAAAGCAAATATCAAAGCAGTTTATAGTATCGAAACAAAAAAAAAAGTAAAATAGTCAACAAGAAAAAGTAAATACCGACGCAGTTTATATTATCTAAGCAAAGTATATATAATTGCTATTTTGAATTCGACCTCACCCGCAACGTATTAAACCTGAATAGAGGGTCAGATGTTTTGTACTAACGTGAAAATTATTCCTAAAAGACATAAAAGGCGAATAGTAAAGCAACATATATTATCAAACAACTAAATATTTATAATGGTTAGTTTTTTGAAGGATGTCCACCCTCAACTTCTCTCTGATTGGCAAAATTAACCCCAAATTACACACACACACACACACACACACACACACACACACACACACACACACACACACACACACACACAAGGGCCACCACCATCACCTCCCTTTCCCTCTCTTCCCCTTCTCCTCCCATTCCCCAGCCCCCCTCCCCCCCGTGGCTCTGACCTCCCCCCTTTCTCTATACGCTGTAAAGTGTACAAATCTCTGTTTGTATGTGATTAAGTCGGCATGGTTACCCCCCACCCCCTCCCTTCCTCCTCCTACTATGACAGGCTATTTTTATTTTAATCATTGTACTTCCTTAACTTGAATTTACGTGTTTTTCTCGTTCTAATACTATTACTACTACTACTACTACTACTATTTCTACTACTACAACTACTACTACTACTACTGTTCCTTCTACTACCACTACTACTTCTTTTATGTTGTATTATTTCACTCCCATCTCCTTCTCTTCTTTCTCCTCCTCCTCCTCCTCCTGCTCCCAAGAAAATGCATCTATCACCTCTTATCTATCCGCGTGAATGGTCTGATGATGATGATGATGATAATAAATACGTATTTTTAATCTACCTTTTGGTGTGTTTTATAACCCTTCCCTGTGTGTGTGTGTGTGTGTGTGTGTAGGATAGAGTCAAGCTCGTAAGTATGTCTCATGTTATTTTATGATTCTTCAAATTTATGTATATTTTTCAACTCAATTTCATTTCGTGGGACATTTCAATCATTAATGTATGCGCGTGTGTGTGTGTGAGAGAGAGAGAGAGAGCGAGCGTGGATCCAAAGTAAAGGGATTGAATAAGATAGGTAAGTAAAATAAAGGTAAACTAAATTATAAATAGATATTGGAGTTTCCCAAAGGTTCGGTATTTTCATTTTTCCCCTTCGTATGTTATTAATTACCTTTACATTTCTGCACTTATCCTTTTTCGTATACCCTTTATTTCCTTATTAAACGATCATCGCATATTTACTCTAGCTTTATTATTTCTTTCGTCCTCGTTAGTTATTTATGTATTAGTGTATTCGTTTTTTCTTCCTTTTTAGGGTTAGTTTGGCATCTTCCAGTTTGAATCGAGTAAGTGGGAAGTTAAATGATAAGTGGTTGGTCGACGAGTAAGTGGGAAGTTGACTGGAGTAAGTGGTAAGTGGTTGACTGGAATAGTAAGTGGTAATTGATTGGTCGACGAGTAAGTGGGAAGTTGACTGGAGCAAGTGGTAAGTGGTTGACTGGAATAGTAAGTGGTAATTGATTGGTTGACGAGTAAGTGGGAAGTTCAGTGTAGTAAGTTCACATTTTACTGAAGTTTAGGATCGCTCACAATGATGATAACAACGTATGGGAAAATTGGACAGTCTGAAGGTAAATGACATCAACTGGCTTTTTCCTTAAAGATTCCAGTCCCGAGAACAAGCAGGGCCGATGTTAAAAAAAATGCTCTACAAGGGAACTGGATCTGTATCATTGCTATAAAGGGCAAAGTCGTAGCACCCTTTGAGGAGCCACACCAGCTTTCCATTTTGAACCAAAGTCGATGATTTTTATAATAGTAAAGCGTTAAAACCTTTATTTATTTATTTATTCAAAAGCTGATATTTTGACATTGGTCCTTTTTGTTCTCGAGCCTAGTTTTAATCTATTACATTTTTCATAGTAAATAAACAAAAAACAACATATCGTTAGAAATTAAACAACGTGGAAGGAGCCGTTGTGAAAAGGTAAACACAACCAATTATTATCATCATCATCATCATCAACAGTAGCAGCATCAGCGTGGGAAGATCAGCTGGGAGAGGTAACCATGGTAACCTGAGGAGAAAATAGGAAAGTGAAAACAAGAAAAGGAACGGAAGAAGAATTAAATAGGAAAGAAAGAGAGAGTAAAGGAACGGAAGAAGAATGAAATAGGAAAGAGAAAGAGAGAAAAGGAACGGAAGAAGAATGAAATAGGAAAGAGAAAGAGAGAAAAGGAATGGAAGAAAAATGAAATAGAAAAAGAGAAAGGAAAGGAACGGAAGAAGAATTAAATAGGAAAGAAAGAGAGAGTAAAGGAACGGAAGAAGAATGAAATAGGAAAGAGAAAAAGAGAAAAGGAACGAAAGAAGAATGAAATAGGAAAGAGAAAGAATGAAATAGGAAAGAGAAAGTGAGTAAAGGAATGGAAGAAGAATTAAAAAAAAAGAGAGAGGAGGAAGAAAAATGAAATAGAAAAAGAGAAAGGAAAGGAACGGAGGAAGAATGAAAGAGGAAGGAGAAAAAAAAGAAAAGGAATGAAAAAGAAAGAGAGAAAAGGAACATAAGAATGAAAAAGGAAAGAGAATGAGAGAAAAGGGATGAAAAGAAGAACGAAATAGATAAGGAATAAAGACGAGACAATCAAAAGAAGAAGGTAGACATCTGAAGAGACCCACAAGAGGGTACAGAAAGTAGATAAAAACATAGATAGATAAATATTTCCTTTGGTTAGTAGTAGTAGTAGTAGTAGTATGGGAGAAGGAGGAGAGATAGGGTGAGGGATAACTTGAAATAAAAGGTAAAGACAACTTGTACGGAGCCACCATCATTGAGATCACATAACACAGCCTCTATCAAATGTCGGGAAACCTTTCTGCACGCTCCATATATCGATCAATTTTAAGGCTTCCGGAACCTTTATGCTGTCTCGTGGCTAGAAGGGCGGCATGGGGACCTCTTCTTTTATTTAGTTCTGCTGTTGGTCTATATAGCTGCCTCCTCTGCCGTATAAATAGTTGTCAAATATCCGCTCTAAAGAATTGTTGGTTTAGTTGGTGAAGGATGGGAAAGTGCTTAAAGGCTATTTATTTCCTTTTTTGTTTGTCTGTTGAGAAGATTTTTTGAATAATGAGGGAAGATAATTATGTCTGCGTAAGGATGAGTCGTAGATAAATAGATAGATAGATCAATAAAAAGATAGATAGATAGATTGAGTGATAGATAGATAGACAGATAGTTAGATAGATACAGAAAGTTATTTATGGACCACAAAAATATATATCTACACAATGTAATCAGTTTCAATCATACATAGTCAATCAAACAATCAATAAGCTTGTACCAACTGTTTATAATACGTGACTCAAACTAATATTGGAAGCATAATGACAAGAAATACCTTAAAATTTACAGAATAAGCGCCTAAATGGATAAATGACGGTAAAAATGCATAAGTTTTCCCATGTTTGAACTCACAGCCATACAAAAAGTTCCTCAACCTAACCAACCATCGCCTGGAAACCGTCAAAATAGGAGAGAACACTAAGAGGCAGTAGGTATAGATAATGATCAAAATAAAAGGAAATAATAACAGGTAATACAGAATAAGGACATAATGAGGTAAGTAATGAGGAAAAAAATAATCTGACTTCATGTCCCCAAATCACAGGCCAATTTTTCTTGTAAACTACCTTAAAGATTGGAATAAGGTTGAAAGGGAGATGATCCATTGAAATAAGGTAAATCAATCAATCAATAAATCAATCAATGGGGGCATACGCCGGGGATGCGTCGCCTCGCCCATCCTGCGACGCCAAGTCCCGGGGGTCCCTTTGGGCGAGTCTCCATGCAGGCCCCATCCCATCCTGAGTAACTCCCGGCAGGATCTATCGACTTGCTGAAGCCACGAACTCCGTGGGCGTCCCCTTGGCCTCCTCCACTCAGGACTCGATGAGCAGGATCAGCGAATCAGTCTCACGGAGTAGTCGTCGGTTTGACCCAAAGTCATTCCAGCGATATCAGCCATAGATATTACAGGGAGCACAAGGGTCAGGTGTTGACTTACCGCGTGAACCCGGACCGTTCTCTGCAGCTTCAGCAGTTGGCTGCGAATTCGCATCAGCACCAGGTGAGCCCCCTGCCCGGCACACTGAGCAGCGGGACACCAGGTAAAGAAAGGTTGAAATAAGGGAAAGAGGGAAGGTCATGCATAGGAATAAGGTACAGGTAAGGGAGATAATACATTGAAATAAGGTAAAAAGGGAGATGTTACATTGAAATAAGGTAAAAAGGGAGAGTATACATAGAATAAGGAAAAAAAATGGGACATAATACACTTAAATAAGATGATGAAGGGAGATTATACAACGAAATAGGGTAAAAGAGAGATAAGAAAAGCGACGCATGATAAGATAAGGAAAAACAGATATAGTGACCTAAAACTACTAGAAAATGAGAGAACAGGAAACTAACGAAGCAATATGTAACTAAAAGGGACATATATGCATTTTTAATTCTTTACACTAGTCACTTTTCTAACCCAACGATTGACCTGAAAACTCCTAGGCGAGAATGGAATAGGAAGCAGAAGAGGTGGTGCGTAGGCCCAAAGTATAATCATCGTTATAATTAGATTTTGCGTAGGCCTACATGAGTGTTTCTTTACGCCGCACACTTTTCTTACCAAACTTAACCTAAAAACTGCAATAAGAGGATAGAATGGGAAACTAAAGATGCAGTAAGTGATAAATTAGGAAGGCGCAGTTTGTCTCTTTACTGTAATACCCCAAAAAAGATATAGGCCTACTGTCACTTTTCTTGCCAAACTTAACCTAAAAACTACAAAAAAGATGATAAAATGGGAAGCTAAAGGGTGTGATAAATTAGGAAGACGCATTTTGTCTCTTTACTGTTATACCCCAAAAAAGATATAGGCCTACTGTCACTTTTCTTGCCAAACTTAACCTAAAAACTACAAAAAAAGAGGATAAAATGTGAAGCTAAAGAGGCTGTGTGTGATAAATTAGGAAGGCGCAGATTGTCTCTTTACTGTAGATAATACCCCAAAAAAGATATATTGTCACCTTTCTTGCCAAACTTAACCTAAAAACTACAAAAAGATAATAAAATGGGAAGGTAAAGAGGAAGTAGGCTATATGTGATAAATTGAGAAGGCACAGTTTATCTCTTTACTCTAGATAATACCCCCAAAAAGATATATTATCACTTTTCTTGCCAAACTTAACCTAAAAACTACAAGAAGAGAATAAAATGGGATGCTAAAGATGCAGAATGTGATAAATTGAGAAGGCACAGTTTGTCTCTTTACTGTAGATAATACCCCAAAAAAGATATATTGTCACCTTTCTTGCCAAACTTAACCTAAAAACTACAAAAAGATAATAAAATGGGAAGGTAATTAAAGAGGCAGTAGGCTATATGTGATAAATTGAGAAGGCACAGTTTGTCTCTTTACTCTAGATAATACCCCCAAAAAGATATATTGTCACCTTTCTTGCCAAACTTAACCTAAAAACTACAAAAAGATAATAAAATGGGAAGTTAAAGAGGCAGTAGGCTATATGTGATAAATTGAGAAGGCACAGTTTGTCTCTTTACTGTAATACCCCAAAAAAGATAGTCACTTTTCTTGCCAAACTTAACATAAAAACTACAAAAAGATAATAAAATGGGAAGCTAATGAAAGAGGCAGTAGGCTATATGTGATAAAGTGAGAAGGCGCAGTTTGTCTCTTTACTGTAGATAATACCCCCCAGAAAGATATACTGTCATTTTTGCCAAACTCAACCTAAAAACTATATGAAGAGAATAAAATGGGATGCTAAAGAGGCAGTAGGCTATATGTGATAAAGTGAGAAGGCGCAGTTTGTCTCTTTACTATAATACCCCCAAAAAGATATAGTCACTTTTCTTAACAAACTCAACCTAAAAACTGCAAGAAGAGGATAAAACGGGAAACTATAAGAGGCAGTATGTGATAAATTGAGAAGGCACAGTTTGTCTCTTTACTGTAATACCCCCAAAAAGATTATAGTCACTTTTCTTGCCAAACTCAACCTAAAAACTGCAAGAAGAGGATAAAATGGGAAACTATAAGAGGCAGTATGTGATAAATTGAGAAGGCACAGTTTGTCCTGGTGGTAGTGTGACCCTTCCTCTGTACCGTGAACCTAAAAAACATATATTTGACAAGGCTTTCTTGCCAAACTTAGGCTAAATTTCCAGAGGTAGTTTTATGACCCTGATGGTAGTGTGACCCTTCCTCTGTACCGTGAACTTAAGAAACATAGGCTATTTGATAAAGGCTTTAGGAAGGAGCAGTTTCAGAGTCTCTTTACTATAAAAGATATACTGTCATTTTTTGTGACAAACTGTACCATGAACCTAAAGAAACATATATTTGACAAGGCTTTCGTAGGAGTTGTGAGCATTTAGGAAGGCGCATTTTGTCTTTAATGTTATACCCCAAAAAAGATATAGGCCTACTGTCACTTTTCTTGCCAAACTTAACCTAAAAACTACAAAAAGAGGATAAAATGGGAAACTTAAGAGGCAGTAGGCTATGTGATAAATTAGGAAGGCGCAGTTTGTCTCTTTACTATAATACCCCCAAAAAGATATACTAGTCACTTTTCTTAACAAACTCAACCTAAAAACTGCAAGAAGAGGATAAAACGGGAAACTATAAGAGGCAGTATGTGATAAATTAGGAATGAGCAGTTTGTCTCTTCACAATACCCCCCAAAAGACATGTTCTTGCCAAACTAAACCTAAAAACTACAAAAAGATGATAAAATGGGAGGCTAACGATGCAATATGTAATAAATTATGTAAGAATGCGTAGTTTCTCTATACTGTAATAGGCCTACCCTAAAAAATATATAACTTTACATTTACCTATATATAACAAATCCCACAATCCCCCTTAAAAGCCACTTGGATATGATATTAAATAGAAGCGTACAGAGGTGGTATATATATATATGATCAAATAATGGAAACACGCTCTCCTTGTCTGGAAATCATGGAGGCAGAGTGCTAATTAAACCAACCCGTCGTCACATAAGGGAAAGTATAATTAAGGTCGATAAATGAGGAAGATAAAGAGGAAACATTTATGACCAGCCTTAACCTGATAACCCATAGACAAAAGGTGAAATAGTAGGTTAAAAAGGCCATATGTAGCCATTAAAATCAGAAGGAGAAGGGAAGGAAAGGAAGAGATGGTCATTTCCCTTTCCAACCAACCATGGCCTTAAAAACCAATAGATAAAAGATAAAGTAGTAGGTTGATATTAAAATAGGTGATATATAGCCATTGAAATCAGAAGGAGAAGGGAAGGAAAGGAAGAGATGGTCATTTCCCTTTCCAACCAACCATGGCCTTAAAAACCAATAGATAAAAGATAAAGTAGTAGGTTGATATTAAAATAGGTGATATATAGCCATTGAAATCAGAAGGAGAAGGGAAGGAAAAGAAGAGATGGTTATTTCCCTTAATTTCCAACCAGCCATAACCTTAAAAACTAATAGATAAAATATAATATAGTAGGTTAATATTAAAATAGGCGATATATAGCCATTGAAATCCAGTGTTGCTACATGGAAGAAGGGAAGGAAAGGAAAAAGACATGGCCGTTCCTCTTTCTAACCAACCATAGCCTCAAAAACATTAGATAAACGATAAAATGGTAGATTAAAAGAGGCGATATATAGCCATTGAAACCCGGTGTTGCTATATGGAAGAAGGGAAGGAAAGGAGAAGGACATGACCATTCCTCTTTTTAACTAACCATAACCTCAAAAACATTAGATAAACGATAAAATGGTGGATTAAAAGAGGCGATATATAGCCATTGAAACCCGGTGTTGCTATATGGAAGAAGGGAAGGGAAGGAGGACATCGCCATTCCCCTTTCTAACCAACCATAGCCTCAAAAACTAACAGATAGAGATACAACTGCAGTCTAAAAGAGGAGATTTAGATCCATTTAAATCCGGCGGGGTTGCAGAAGAGAGGGAGGGAGAGGAGGAGGGAAGGAGGAAGAAGGGAAGGGGGAGGGAGAAGTCACGTGACCCTCGCCATGGTGGACGTGGACGTGCCTCTCTCCCTGCTACATTTTCACTCTTTTCACCATGTAATTCGCCACTGAGACGCAGGTAAGCCGGCCCACCTGTCCATAAGGGTGCAAGGGAGGCATGGGAGGTAAAAAAATAAGCGTGAAAGACAAATAAACAGGGAAAAGGGAGGATAATGTGACGGGTTGAGGGAGTTTGGGTCGACCCCGGGTAAGACGGGGACCTGCGAATCGGTATTTTCCGTTATTTTATCCGTTTTATGCTGTTCTGGTCTACTTTTCAGGGTGCGGCGGATGCAGGGTGAGCTGGAGAGGGCGAGGACGGCGCAGGGAGAGTAAGGGCGGCGAGGGAGAGGCAGGGAGAGAGGGAAGATATGGTGGCTGGTGGCGTGGTTAGCTCCCTCACCCTCTCCCTCCCTCGCCCTTGCTCCCTTGCTTCGCCCTGCCTCTCCCTGCCTCCCACGTCGGTTCCCTGCCTCATTTCGCCCCTGTCACGCCTCCCCTGCCTCACCCTGCCTCCCGTGCCCCTGCCGTAGGAGACTGGAGCTCCCTGCCCCTGTCACCCTTCCTCCCTTCCTCACCCTTGCTTCACCCTGGCTCCTGCATTCGTTTCCTGCCTCATTTTACCCTTGTCATGCCTCCCGTGCCCCTGCCGGAGGAGACTGGAGCTCCCTGCCCCTGTCACCCTTCCTTCCTTCCTCACCCTTGCTTCACCCTGGCTCCTATGTTCGTTTCTTGCCTTATTTTACCCTTGACACGGCTCCCCTGTCTCACCCTGCCTCCCGTGCCCCTGCCAAAGGAGACTGGAGCTCCCTACCCCTGTCACCCTTCCTCCCCTTTTCACCCTTGCTTCTCCCTGGCTCTCCCTGCCTCCCACGTTCATTTCCTGCCTCATTTTGCCCCTGTCACGCCCCTCCTGCCTCACCCTGCCTCTGATGCCCCTGCCGAAGGAGACTGGAGCTCCCTGCCTCCCTTCCTCACCCTTGCTTCTCCCTGCCTCCCACGTCGGTTCCCTGCCCCATTTCGCCCCTGTCACGCCTCCCCAGCCTCACCCTGCCTCTCGTGCCCCTGCCAAAGGAGACTGGAGCTCCCTGCCCCTGTCACCCTGCCTCTCCCTGGCTCCTACGTTCGTTTCCTGCCTTATTTTACCCTTGACTCGACTCTCCTGCCTCACCCTGCCTCTCATGTCCCTGCCAAAGGAGACTGGAGCTCCCTTTCCCTGTCACCCTCCCTCCCTTCCTCACCCTGCCTCTCCCTGCCTCCCATGTCAGTTTCCTGCCTCATTTTACCCTTGTCATGCCTCTCCAGCCCCTGCCAGCCACCTTCACCTACTCTCTTGTTTCTCCCTTCCTCTCCCAGCCTCCCCTGTCCATTTCCTGCTGTATTTCACCCTTGTCATGTCTCCCTGCCTCTTCTATCCCTGCCATAGCTCCCTGCCCCCCTCCCTGCCTGTCTGATTTGCTCTGGAACTTCCTCCTATACTTCCTCTTCCTCCTCCTCTTTATTCTGCTTCTTTTCCTCCTCTTCTTCCTCTTCTATCATTCCTCTTCCTTCTGAATCAATGGCATTTCTTCTTCCTCTGTCGAAGTCTTCTATGGCCTCTTCCTTTTCTCCTCCTTTTCCTGCTCTTCTTTCTCATCTTCCTCCTTGTTTTCTTCTTCCTCCTCCTCCTCTTTCTTCTCCACTCCTTGTTCTCTTCCTCTTCCTCCGTTTCCTTCTCTTCTCCACTCCTGTTCTCTTCCTCCTCCTCCTTTTCCTTCTCTTCTCCACTCCTGTTCTCTTCCTCTTCCTCCGTTTCCTTCTCTTCTCCACTCCTGTTCTCTTCCTCTTCCTCCATTTCCTTCTCTTCTCCACTCCTGTTCTCTTCCTCTTCCTCCGTTTCCTTCTCTTCTCCACTCCTGTTCTCTTCCTCTTCCTCCGTTTCCTTCTCTTCTCCACTCCTGTTCTCTTCTTCCTCCGTTTCCTTCTCTTCTCCACTCCTGTTCTCTTCCTCTTCCTCCGTTTCCTTCTCTTCTCCACTCCTGTTCTCTTCCTCTGTTTCCTTCTCTTCTCCACTCCTGTTCTCTTCCTCCTCTTCCTTTTCCCTCTCTTCCTTCTCCACTTCTTGTTCTCTTCCTCCTCTTCCTGTAAATACTCCATGTCTTTCTTTTCCTTTTCCTCCTATTTCCTCTCCTCCTCCTCTCACTCCTGATCCACCTCTTTCAATCAATAGCAGTTCCTCCTCCTACTACTCTATGGCTACTCCTCTCCCTCCTACACTTCTTTCCTCCTTTTCCTTGTACATGTTGCTACGTACTCAGTCTTTTTATTATGCATTTGTTTTCTGTTGTATGTTGGGTCGGGTGTAATAATATATTCGTGATTTGCCGTAAAGTGAAAATTTGTGTTAGTTTTCTTAGTTTAGTTTTACGGATTCATTAGTTTTGCAGGTGTTTCTATTGATAAGTTTCGTGTGTTGGTATTTGGGACGCCTTTGTGCGAAATGAAGTATACTTTGTGCACACTGCCGCGTTGTTTTCGGTCGCAAATCACTCGTTTGTGAAAAATTTCTTAAAATGTGGTCCAAGGGTTTGTATATTGAAAGACGTATTTCCGTTTAATGCATTTTGGAGGTCACAGGTTAGGGTAGATTTAGTTAGGTTAGTTTTATTTTGGTTAGAGTTAGTTGTTTAAGATAGATACATGATCCGCTTTGTCTGGAGGTCACAGGTTACGTTAGATTGTTAGGTTGAGGGTGACTTAGGTTAGTGTGCTTCAAGTGTTCAGAGGAGGAGGAGGCAATTGAGGGGGAGTGATGGGAGAGGGGAAGCAGTTTGGTTACATGGGAGCCATCGTGGAGAGTGAGGCTGGAGTGGGGAGGGCAGGCAGAGGAAAACCAACGACAGCGTGGGAGAGATCTGTGTTTGTGATGCATAAGGAATTGAGAACAGAGGCAAGGTACCGTATATGTTTATGGCACTTGTATTAGATCTGTGCTGGAGGAAATGTGTGGAGGATGATCTTGTCGCCCTCAGTGTTAACAGGAAGCAGTTGATAAAAGATATTTGTAGGATGATGATCGAACAAAAATGGATGATAGATGGAATATAATGATGTTCTTATGCACTGCACATATTGACGTAACTGATTGGGAAATTGATTCTTCCTTGGTTGAATTTGTGTGTTTGTTTGATGCTTAACCCAGTAGCTGCGATGGGCCGAATTTGTGGCTTTACCGTGTAGTAGTGACGGGCCAAATTTGTGGCTTTACCGTGTAGCAGTGACGGGCCAAATTTGTGGCTTTACCGTGTAGCAGTGACGGGCCAAATTTGTGCCATGATATAAACCCCCCAAAATAGTTGATACATAAACTGATCACAAATGCTTTGATATATATTATGAAATGGTTTGTATAAGTGATGATTTTTTCTCATTTTTCTCGCTTCGAGGGACCATTAGGAAACATGATCCCCGCTGCTACCGGGTTAATTCATCTCCCCTCTCCTCTCTCCTCCCCTCTCCTAACCCAAAGAATAAACTGAGCAAGGTGGAGGAATATAGAATGAGGGTACAAGTTGCAGAAAAAAAATTGCATATCTACTTTTCTCATTGATGCTACCGGGTTAAGGTAATCAATATTCACTCATCCTTTGGCACAGTAACTTGGTGCTTGACATTGTTCACTGGTCCTCGTATGTTTTGCTGCCACCTTGAACGTTATCATTTATTTTTCATACGTATCTTCTTTTCTTCTTCCAGCTTTTCCCTACTTGGGGTCGCTACAATGATCCTTCGCGATTCTCGTCCAGGTGTTTCTCTCTTGTGCTACATCCGGAGTTAGTCCAACTTCTTCCATATCTCTCCTTACGCAGTCCCTCCACCTCGTCTTCGGTCTGCCTCTCCTTCTCCTCCCTGGTATCTCCCTGTTTGATACCCTCTTGAGATAGTGATCTTCCTCTCGCTTTCCACATGACTGTCTGGGAAGGGTAATTGAAGAACGCATATACTAAGAGTCTTCATAGTAACGGTCAAGCATCACATTTCACCCTCGCATATGTAGCTCTTTGATATGTTGCCAAAGTTGCATCGTCTTAAATACTAATGAAAATGAAGGATGGTCTAATGAAAGATTTATATAATATGTGCAAAATCAGGATTCCAAAAGTAAAGCAAGTGTTGATCTCCAAAGAATGGTATAGTTCAGTTACAGAGGTGTCACGTTACTCCCCTTGTGTCACTTGTTCTCGGTAGACCTGCCAGCACCTACGTAACCTTTGCTGTGCTGTCTCTGTCGCCTCCAGACCTGACACTCACCCAGTATACTCGTCTGTTAAACTGGTGTTGCTGGTGCGCTTGCTGTTGCCATAATTAACTAGGTCTTATTCAGGGTTGTAATAGAATCAGTGTGGTGGTTCTCATTATGTCATAGCCCGTTAGCAGCGACGGGCCAAATTTGTGGCTTTACCGTGTAGCACCGATGGGCCAAATTTGTGGCTTTACCGTGTACCAGCGATGTGCCAAATTTGTGGCTTTACTGTGTACCAGCAACGGGCCAAATTTGTGGCTTTACCATGTATCAGTGATGGGCCAAATTTGTGGCTTTACTGTGTACCAGCAACGGGCCAAATTTGTGGCTTTACCATGTATCAGTGATGGGCCAAATTTGTGGCTTTACTGTGTACCAGCGACGGGCCAAATTTGTGGCTTTACCATGTATCAGCGATGGGCCAAATTTGTGGCTTTACCATGAAGCAGCGACGGGCCAAATTTGTGGCTTTACCATGTATCAGCGATGGGCCAAATTTGTGGCTTTACCATGTATCAGCGATGGGCCAAATTTGTGGCTTTACCATGAAGCAGCGACGGGCCAAATTTGTGCCACGATAAAGACCCCCCAAAATAGATGATGCATAAACTGATCACAAATACGTTGATACATATTATGAAATGGTTTGCGTGAGTGATGATTTTTTCTCATTTTTCTCGCTTAGAGGGACCTTTAAGAAACATGATCCCCGCAGCTACCGGGTTAAATTCCTGACATAAAAAAAGTGAGTGAAGTGGCATCAATTTTGTTCAGTGTGTGGCGGGGTGAGTTTCTGTGACGTTGCTTTTTAAATATTTGTGTATTTAAAATGAGGCACACTGACTTGACTAGCATACACGTAAATGCAAATATGATGAGAATTTTATGTAAACTGTAGGAGGATTATGGTAGTTTGTTGGTTGTAAATATGCCAAGAATGATGAATAGCCTCTTCACAGAACCCCTCGCCAACACAGCACTGCAAGTAGACACTATGCTTCATCCTCGGAGAGTTTGATAGTTTTGGTCAGTTCACAAGAGGGGCTGTGTGTCAGGAACATGTTTGACAGTCATGGATCAGGCAGGAGTGTGGTTGAAGGTTAACCCGTCCGCTGCGATTAGCACGCATTTCCCCTTCACTGGTAGCCTGGTAACATAAACCCCCACGTCTTTCTCTGCCTCTGTGGTGGATAGTGGATTGTTTCCCATGTGGTACTAGTATGCTGGATTTTCCCTCACAAGGTGCATGACTTTACATTTTTCTTCATTGAATTGTAGCAGCCACTTTTTGTTCCACTCCTGTAGCTTGGTGATGTCTTCTTGTAGGAAATCCACATCCAAGGGGTTAAATTGTTGATGGGGTCTGGAAGATTTGGTAATATGTCCTCTATCAAGACACCTCTCTTTTGGCCACTCTTTAGTTTTGTCTGTTGTGGGAGCGGTGAGTAGCGGGCTTTTTTTTTCTACGCTTTTTGTTGCCCTTGAGCCGTCTCCTTTGTTGTAAAAAAAAAAGAAAAAAAAGAGTTGTGTGGGCCAAATGGTTGCTTGCCGTCTCTATTTAGCGCCAATTGGTTGTTTTACCGTTCGTTCAGGTTACTATTACTTGGTTAGAGGTCAAGGTGTTCGTTGAGTTTACTATTATTTGGTCAGAGGTCAAGGTTTGCGAACTCCTAACACAAAACATTCTATTTCCACAAAGTCACATCAAACTCGTGGAAAATGATTTTGCCGCCAACTTGCCTCAGGCCAACCTGTTATTAAACACGGAGTATCCACATGACTGTGCCTGTGCTTCTCTTTATTGAAATATGGAAGTGAAAGCCTCGCACAAAAGGTTCAGACGTGGCCAAATTTGTGTTTACATAGGGTTTCAAAAATAATTGTGGAAGTTGTTTTTATCAATGGCCACGATTTGTATGTTTTTTTGTTTTTAGTCTTGTGTGAGTGTGTGCGTGTGAGGTTGTGTGTGTGTGTGTGTGTGTGTGCGTGTGCGCCTCCCTCACTGCTGGACACAGGCTCACAGTGATATCCGCGTTACCACACTTTGCCTTCCCCAGGTGTCCATAAACACACCAAGCCACAATGGAGGATGAACCCCCAGTGAGCCGTGCGCGCTGCCCCAGCCTGGCCTGTGGGTGGCTGTGTGCGCCGTCCACCACCACCACCTCCGTCACAGCCGCCACCACCACCCGGGAGGCAGCACAACACTAACATGGCAGAAACACAACCAAGAGGCAGAAAAACGTGCTGAAGAGAACAACCAGAAATTGATTGTTTTGTGCCGTGATGGATCATTGAAACACGAACCCCTCCGTCATGTTTAAAGACTTGTGCTAGACCCGCTTAGAAGGCTGAGAGTGATGTTTTTCCTAAGTCAAGGTAGTGTGGGGTGTACCGAGTGTTTGTGTTGATGGCTGGAACTGTGAGGTTGGTGCTGGAAGATCAAGTGTGTGGGAAGTTGTTCATTGGTGGATATTAACCCTTATACTCCGTCAGGCACGATCATGGCTTTCATGTTAGTCTCCGTCACGCCACGAACGTATCACTCTTTAAATATCACACTCATTTTATGACACAATTTGTTTATGCTTGAGGCAATGCATCATACATCAAGCCCTGTCATTGGTCCTTTGTCTTCAACATGCTGGATGCTTGGCCAGTCACGTCCCAGCTTTTACAAGGATTTGTTTATGTTGTAGTTAGGCTCCAGATTTTCCCGCGGTGGGTACATGTTCGCGATGTGTGCTGTATTTTTTTATTTTTTTAGCAATTTCTAGGCAAGTTAGCAGATACCTTGGTATATATGTGTTTCCATGAGTAAATTAAGTATTTCAGGCACATGATATGAAACATTGACAATACGTGAGAATTGTTTTTTTGTCTTATTGAGCTAGATAAGAGTGGAGTGTGCCACGAGGATGGTGTCATATGACGAGTGTGAGGTGATACTGGAGGTTTCCCATCTAGAGGAATATATAACTTCCATTTGTTCATTTATGATTATACCACAGCAGAGAGCAACTTCTAAGCTTTCAAATGATACATAATTGTCCCAGTGTTTGTTACAATAATTTGACTGAACACTGAGGTAAGCAAGGGAACACCTGTTAACTATAGTGACCCGTTTTTTATGTACGTAACTTAACACCACCCACTCATTTTATCACGGAGTATAAGGGTGAAACACGCAAGATCTTGTACACGTGTAGTATTAGTATTTGTTAACAGTTATGTGGCTCGGTTGTCTTTTTTATTCAATTTTTGGGATGGTCAGTTAGAAATGTTGAGTTTTCACCGAGTTTAACCAGGCAGCAGCGACGGGCCAAATTTGTGGTTTTACCGTGTAACAGCGACGGGCCAAATTTGTGGTTTTACCGTGTAGCAACGACGGGCCAAATTTGTGCCATGATACAAACCCTCAAAAATAGATGATACATAAACTGATCACAAATGCGTTGATATATATTATGAAACTGTTTGTGTGAGTGATGATTTTTTCTCATTTTTCTCGCTTAGAGGGAACATTAAGAAACATGATCCCCACTGCTACCGGGTTAAATGACATTACACACTCATAAAAAGGGATACAAAAAATGTCAACCAAACCAACCATTCATGCCTTGAAATGTCCATAAAGGATAAATCTGGCGGTTACTGAACTCTACTGCATCGTGTGGGGAAGCAAGCAAAGGAAAAACTACCTTAATTAATGTGGCTGATTCCTAGGCCTAAAGTTGTATGACTGTCGAACTCGGCTGGCGTGGGAGGTACTGTGGAAGGAGGGAAGGGGTGGAGGAAGCAGGAGGTGGATGGGAGGAGAGGTGAAGGGAGTAGGAGACAGATTGGAGGAAATGGGACTTAGAGGAGAGGAAAAGGATGCAGGAGATGGATGGGAGGAGAGGTTAAGCAGACAGTAGGTGAGTGAGAGGTATAGAGGAAGCAGGCAGGAGACAGGTTGGAGGTAATGGGAGCGTGGGGAGTAGATGAACAGTGAGTAAAGGGGGAGGAAGCAGGAGGTGGATGGGAGGAGAGGTGAAGCAGACAGTAGGTGGGTGGGAGGTACTGAGGAAGTAGAAGGGGAGAGAAAGCAGGCAGGAGATAGATTGGAGTTAATGGGAGTGTTGGGAGTAGATGAACAGTAACAGTAAAGGAGGAGGAAGCAGGAGATGGATGGGAGGAAAGGTTAAGCAGACAGTAGGTGAGTGAGAGGTACAGAGGAAGCAGGCAGGAGATAGGTTGGAGGTAAAGAACAGGGAGAGTAAAGGAGGAGGAAGTAGGAGATGTGTGAGAGGAGAGGAGGTAAGGGGGAGGTACAGAGGATGGAAGGTAATGGGACTGTGGAGGTATAAAAACAGGCTGAGGAAGCAAAAGGGGAAATAGAGGGAATGAAAAGAGGTAAAAGAAAAGGGGAAAAGGAAGAGTAAGTAAAATGTAAAGGAAAGGAAAATGGGAGTGTGTTATCAGAATTCCACAACCACATAACCCTCCTCAGTATATTGGACCCATAACTCTCCTAATCCATATTACTACACCCACTCAGATAGTAATATATAATCAAGTCTGGGTCGAGCTTAACCTGGTAGCAGCGGGGATCATGTTTCTTAATGGTCCCTCTAAGCGAGAAAAATGAGAAAAAATCATCACTCACACAAACCATTTCATAATATATATCAATGCATTTGTGATCAGTTTATACATCATCTATTTTGGGGGTTTATATCATGGCATAAATTTGGCCCGTCGCTGCTACACGGTAAAGCCACAAATTTGGCCCGTCGCTGCTACCAGGTTAAGTCCTATTTATTTGTTATGCTTATATAGAGGGTATGATTGACGTTATTTAGTTGCTTTAGTAAGATGAGCTTATTCTCTGGGAAATTCTACGATTTTTTATTTATTTATTTATTTTTACGGCAAAGGAGACAGCTCAAAGGCACACAAAAAAGGGAAACTAATGAAAAAAAGCCCGCTACTCACTGTTCCTAATTGCGCTGTATTTGTGTGAGCTTTTTCCATGGCACTTCTATGCACACAAAAATCATCACAATATTACATGTACCGTCTCACTACACTCCCACCTTGGTCGTAAATCTACCCATTGAAATCTCCACGCCTTTGTTCAATGAGTGTAACAAAGCGTAGAAACATTTGAGAGTGTCCGCCTAAGACCCTGCAGTGGTCGGTCACCTTGATGCTCGTTCTAGGCAGGGGCGTGGAGTTGGAGGCAGGAGTTTGAGGAGTGCTACTTTTGGCTGGAGTCGGAGTCGGTAAAATTATTTCCAACTCGGATTCCTTAACGTGAGGAATTCCCATGTAAAGTACAGAGTGGGAAATAAGCTTTTGTGGCATTCTTGTGGAGGTCATTTCAGGCGAGCAATTTATGTGAAGTTTTTGTGGGACTTGTGGAGGTCATTTCAGGCAAGCAATTTATGTGAAGTTTTTGTGGGACTTGTGGAGGTCATTTCAGGCAGGCAATTTGTGTGAAGTTTTTGTGGGACTTGTGGGAGGTCATTTCAGGCAAGCAATTTATGTGAAGTTTTTGTGGGACTTGTGGAGGTCATTTCAGGCAAGCAATTTGTGTGGAGTTTTTGTGGAACTCTTGTGGAGGTCATTTCAGGCTAGCAATTTGTGTGAAGTTTTGTGGGACTCTTGTGGGAGGTCATTTCAGGCAGGCAATTTGTGTGAAGTTTTTGTGGGACTTGTGGAGGTCATTTCAGGCAGGCAATTTGTGTGAAGTTTTGTGGGAGGTCATTTCAGGCAGGCAATTTGTGTGAAGTTTTTGTGGGACTTGTGGAGGTCATTTCAGGCTAGCAATTTATGTGAAGTTTTTGTGGGACTTGTGGAGGTCATTTCAGGCTAGCAATTTATGTGAAGTTTTTGTGGGACTTGTGGAGGTCATATCAGGCAGGCAATTTGTGTGAAGTTTTGTGGGACTTGTGGAGGTCATTTCAGGCAGGCAATTTGTGTAAAGTTTTTGTGGAACTCTTGTGGGAGGTCATTTCAGACAAGCAATTTATGTGAAGTTTTTGTGGGACTTGTGGAGGTCATTTCAGGCTAGCAATTTGTGTGAAGTTTTTGTGGGACTTGTGGGAGGTCATTTCAGGCAGGCAATTTGTGTGAAGTTTTTGTGGGACTTGTGGGAGGTCATTTCAGGCTAGCAATTTGTGTGAAGTTTTTGTGGGACTCTTGTGGGGGTCATATCAGGCAAGCAGCGAGTAGCGGGCTTTTTTTATTATTTTCTTTTTTGTGTGTGCCCTTGAGCTGCCTCCTTTGTTGTAAAAAAAAAAAAAATTATGTGAAGTTTTTGTGGGACTTGTGGGGGTCATATCAGGTAAGCGATTAGTGGGAATGTTAATTTAATGCAGATCTAACTTTGCTTGGAAAAGTTACGTTTCAGGAGGGGGTGGAGTCAGAATGAGTTGCAACTTAGAAATTTCCTGGAGTCGAGTCGTAGCTTTTAAAATCTGACTAGACATCCTTCGATTTACATGCCAAATATGTCATGCCATAGTCTGTCTGATGTGTTCTTGTGTGTTGTAAGTTGTGTGGTGATGAATTACTGCTTCAGGGTTGTATTCTCGCATTGCAGCATTATGATGAGGCAGGAAGGCACTGGTTGGAAAGCATATTTTATACCAATACTGGGTAAAATTCAGCAGGCGATTGGAAATTCATACTGATGGTTAACTAATGAACACCTTACATGTCATAGTTAATAGTTCCTCTTATTTACCACTAAAAGGACTGGCATTCCTTCCCCTACAGACACCACCACAACCACCACCCCCTGAACCACACCAACCAGCACTACCAAAACACCCAGCACCCCCCACCCCCTCCCCTCCCCACAGGACCACCCATCCCACCACACCCAGGACCACCACGATCAAATACTTTCATGTAGAAGTTTCAAATGAATCTATTTTCTCTTACAGTATCAGCAGTTAGCAGGCTTTTTTTCCCCCCTCCTAAAACTGCTTCTGTTACTATACGCACACACACACACTCACACACACACACACACACAAAAAAAAAAAAAGATTCTGCTTACACACACACACTCACACACACACACACACACAAAAAAAAAAAAAGATTCCAGATTGGATAGCTTATTTCACACTGATGTTAAAAATCTATCATTATGTTCTGTGTTTAGAGTCCCTTTGTGAGTGGTGTGCAGTAAGGACTTTGGCATTTAGCTCCAGTCTTGTGCTTCACTAGTATGGCAGGAACTCCCTATCAGTTGTTATTACCAGCAGGACATCCTCTTGATTGTGAGGGAAGTGCGTGTGGAATTAATTAGTGAGTGAGGAAAGCATACCAGTGCCACAGCTTGGTGTACTCTGAATGCACAAGTCTGGTCATCTGGGCTGATCATCCCGCACACCCCAACGTAAGTGTTGACATTCAACACTCCCTGAACGTGTATGTACATTCGCAAGAGAGGCATACATAACCGACTCCTATAGATCTGGACCTCCTCTTTCCAATTGTGTTTTTGGTTTTTAGCTGTGATGAATAGTTTTTGAGATACAGAGGTTAAAGGAGACCTCCCATTGGGCTCCCCGACTGCGCCTGAGGGGATAGTCGCGTCCGTAGCGCGCAAGGAAAGGGTTAAGAAACATGATCCCTGCTGCTACCGGGTTAACATTGGTGTGAAATAAGCTATCCTCTCGAATAATTTTTTCTGTGGTAATGGAAGCAGTTTTAGGAGGGAAAATAACCTGCTAAATGCTGCTCCTGTAAGAGAACATAGATGCATTTGAGACTGCTACGTGAAAGTATTTGATCATCGTGGTGTGGTGGTTGGGGTGGTCCTGGTGGGTGGAGGTGCTGGGTATTTTGTCAGTGCTGGTTGGGGTTGTGGTGGTGGTTCAGGAGGTGGTGGTTGTGTTGGTGTTGATAGGGTGAGTGCTGGCCTGTTTGGTGGTGCATAAGGGGAACTATTCACTAAGACATGTAAGGTGCTCATGAGTTCACTATTAATACGAATTTCAAGTCGCCTGCTGCATTTTACCGTGATAGGCTGTCTAATCTCACACCAGCCAAGTGAAAAGTACATTGTGGCTTGTTGATTGTTTGGGAAGTAGCAATGTGGTTTGTCATGTGTTCCTTGCAGTCATGTGTTAATCTCCAGAAGCCTATAATCGCCTATGGACCAACCTATGCAAAAAAAACCATCACAACCTGGGAGAAACACCCATGTCGAAGCCGGAACATCATATTCAGTGTTCTTAGTCATGGGAAAGGAATATAAAGAGATACGAGAAGTGACAACATTGAAAAAAAGGAAGGATCAAAAGGAGCCAGACCTATGAAGCAATCTAAGGCAGTATTTGTCGCAAGATGAAAAATGCTAGGTAGAGCCCCATCTCTTAACCCGTCCGCTGCGATTGGCATGGATTTTGCCGTCACTGGTAGCCTGGTAACATATACTCCCAGGTCTTTCTCTGCCTCTGTGGTGGATAGTGGAGTGTTTCCCATGTGGTATTGGTATGCTGGATATCCCCTCCCAAGGTGCAGGACTACATTTTTCTTCATTGAATTGTAGCAGCCACTTTTTGCTCCTTTCCTGTAGCTTGGTGATGTCTTCTTGTAGGAAATCCACAGTCAAGGGGTTAAGTAATCCTCCACATAGCAAGAGCAAGCTGTCTGCCGCTAAACAATCCAAGAAGATGCAGTAATGAAAACACAGACTTCCTAATATGTGGAATCAATTAAGACCTGTAATCTTTCCTTCTTATCTGGCCTGACTACTCCACTGAAAGACTCAACAACACAGAACAACAACAACAACAACCACAACCATATTAGGAAGACAATGAAGACAACAGGAAGATTTTTACTTAACCAGGATTGTAGAAATAAGAAAAAAGTACCCCTATGCAAAATCTGGAAAATAAGAGACTAGAAAACAAAGGAGCTTGCAATATGTGTGTAGTGAAAGTAAACAAGGTAGAAGAAGGTGCTGTTACAAAGGGTCGGGGTGATGATATTAACCATTTTCGGCACCCAAGCGTACACGTTTGACAAGGCTTTCTTTCGTAGGAGTTGTGTCTGGCCTTCCCTTGGGTAGTTTAACCGGGTAGCTGTGGGGATCGTGTTTCTCAAAGGCCCCTCTAAGTGAGAAAATTGAGAAAAAATCATCACTCGCACAAACCATTTCATAATATATATCAAAGCATTTGTCATCATCTATTTTTGGGGGTTTATATCATGGCAAAGATTTGGCCCGTCGCTGGTACACAGTAAAGCCACAAATTTGGCCCGTCGCTGGTACACAGTAAAGCCACAAATTTGGCCCATCGCTGGTACACAGTAAAGCCACAAATTTGGCCCGTTGCTGGTACACAGTAAAGCCACAAATTTGGCCCATTGCTGGTACACAGTAAAGCCACAAATTTGGCCCATCGCTGGTACACAGTAAAGCCACAAATTTGGCCCATCGCTGGTACACAGTAAAGCCACAAATTTGGCCCATCGCTGGTACACAGTAAAGCCACAAATTTGGCCCATCGCTGGTACACAGTAAAGCCACAAATTTGGCCCATCGCTGGTACACAGTAAAGCCACAAATTTGGCCCGTCGCTGGTACTGGGTTAAACTTTTCCTTCTTAATTTTTCTTCTGGAGTCTGTCGAAGATAAAACTAAAGACTATTCATAAACATACCATGGCCTCAGTTCACCTGTTTGAAAAGCCTCTCATTGAAGTTACAGGGATTTACATGGACTGTTTCGTGATCCCATGATAGTTTTACATGACTTCTGCAACTTGAATGGGAAAATCACCCAAGAAAACCCAGTTAATCCTCTGTGGCCCTGGAAAATAATCGCAATGGGAGCCCGGTATGTTTAAGAAGATTGAACTAAGCTCCTTCAGTCTTTGTATGGTGTATTTCTAAGTCATTTTGTTAGGTGTGTCATTGAACAAAAAAAGAGAGAGAGAGAAGAAAAGGAGCTGCATTGAAGGTTTTTTTTATTTTATTTTTATTTATTTTTTTATTTTTTTAGTTTGTATTTTGCCTCGAGCTTCCTCCCTTCCTGTAAAGAAATATATAATAAAATAAATCAATAAATAAATAAATAAATGAGCAACATCCAGTGAGAATATCTTGCGTCAGGTTGCATAAGCGTTTGGGCGAGGGCAGTGACACGCAGCTGCTGGCAGGTTGTGGGCAGTGGGGAAGGGAGGGACAGGCAGGGATTTGGCAGAGGGTTGTTAGGCTATATATGTTTCAAACACGTTTACAAATACATCTTGATAACATCCCTTATTATAGATTGACATCATATAATTGCATAGATTTATACAGATTTATGGATTTTTGCATTTTTCAGTTAGTTTTCTCTGTCAGTTTTCACATTTACAAAACTCTTAACCTGTCCGCTGTGATTGGCACGGATTGGGCCTTCACTGGTAGCCTGGTGACATATACTCCCAGGTCTTTCTCTGCTTCTGTGGTGGATAGTGGAGTATTTCCCATGTGGTATTGGTGTGCTAGATATCCGCTCCCAAAGTGCATGACTACATATTTCTGCACTGAATTGTAGCAGCCACTTTTTGCTCCACTCATGTAGCTTAGGGATGTCTTCTTGTAGGATGTCCACAGTCAAGGCGTTAAGGCATATCACCCTAACAAACCCTTACAGAATACCTCTTTCCATTTCAGGTACTTAATGAAGCTCCTCTCCCTAACAGTTAACCCTTAAGACTCCCCCATTCCCCTGTTAGCTCTAAGGCCCAACACCCTTACAGAATACCTCTTTCCATTTCAGGTACTTAATGAAGCTCCTCTCCCTGACAGTTACCCCCTAAGACATCCCCCTTTCTCCTATTAGCTTTAAGGCCCGGCACCCTAACAGACTCTTACCGAACACCTTTCTTCCCCTCACAGGCACCAAGGCAGCAGAGAACGGAGAGGCGGAGGAGGCAGGGAGGGCACTACTGGGTGAGCTATTCCCTTAGTGCCATCGCGTAGTGTCGTACCAGTGCCCTCGGCGTCACTACCCCCTGGCCACAGCTATGAATGGGGACGCGGGTGACGCCCCTACCCTTGCCCCGTCCACCACCACCACTGCTGCTGCTACTCCAGTCAGACGATCGGCACGGACTCGCAAACCGAACTCGCGATTTGCAGATGACGAGGTCGGGGGTTGCTTCAAGAAAATCGTCTCTGGTATAGGGTCCCCAGAAGCTACCGCCCCCGCCCCCTCCCCTACCCTAACCCCAGGCCGCCCCAGGAAAGCAACGGGGCGGAGGAAGGACAGCCGGAGCGACGACCGTAGCGATGAGGGAGAGGAGAGGGGTGAGCGAGGGAGGAAAGACAGCAGGGAGGAGGAGAAAAGTGAGGAACTGGAGGAAAGGAGCGAACGAGGGAGGAAACTAAGTGAGGAGGCAGAGGAGAAGAGTGAGAAGAGGAGGAAGGAGGAGGTGGTGGAGGAGGAGAGAAGTGAGGTAGTGAAGAAACCCAAGCAGAATGAGGAGCAAGTGGAGAGCGTGGAGGAAAAAGACGAGCGGAGGAAAGAAAACAGGAGTGAGGACGTGGAGGAAAAACAGGAACGGAGGAGAAAACTTAGCGAGTCCGAGAAGGAGGAGAAGAGGAGGAGAGACAGCCAGAGCGAGGAGAGAGAGGAAAAACCACCCACTAACTCCCTCCACAATGGCTTAGAGGAAGTGGAGGAGTTCGTGAGGATAACCAGGAGTGGGCGGAGGGAGGAAGACCCACGGAGGAAACCAATCAGAAAGAGAGGAAAAGGGAAGGATGATGAACGCGAGGAGAACGAGGGAGTAGCGGACAACCCTAAGATCGCACCTTCCGAAGATAAGAGTAGAGATTCCCCTGCCGGTAAAATCAGTAAACCAGCGACTCAGGAGGGGAGCAGAGCAGTTGAGGAGTCCCCACACACCCCCAGTGAACCTGCAAAAAAGACGGACAGTGAGAAAGGCAACAGTGATAAGGAGTGTGTCCAGTCACCCAGTGTAGGGCTCGGGGTGAAGGGTGTGCGTGAGGGTGCGGATAAGAACACAGACTCACCCATGGACGTAGATCCCCCACCTCATCTGCAGAAGAAGGAGGATGAGGAGAACCCATCGTCGCAGAGAGATACCATGCACAGGAGGCTGCAGGGACAGGTCGTGACGGTTAGCCTGACAAGACTGACCAGAATGAACTCCACTGCAGCCTCCACTCCACCCACTACCTCCACCACTGCCACCACCACCACCACTCCTGCTGTCTCCACCGTCACCAGCACCACCACACCCACCACCACTAGTGTAGCCACCACCACTGCACCTGCTATCACCACCTCCACCACCACCACCAAGATCACCACCATCACCAGTCACCCCAGGCAGCCAGCACCCAAGCTCATCCCCCCCCAAGCACCTGCAGAACCTCCCCCAGACCCCAGACTTAACAGGGGACAAAGGAGCAACTTAGTGACACTCGTTGGAGGCCCAGCGTCACCCAGAGCCCCAAGTACGCAAGGCAATGACCCCAGCGGTACCTCCCCCCCGTCCATTCCTCCGCCATCCCCAGCCACAAGGGGGAAGGAGGGTGTTGTCTTAGCCCCAGGGAGTGGACAGGATGCCAAGGACAGTGCCAGGGGGTGTGAGAAGGGTGCCAGCTCCCCACAGAAGGTAAAAAGTGCGAGTGTGATGGAGAATATACCCCTGCCTTCTGCTTCCCTCGCCTCCATGCCCTCCGCCCCCTCTGCCTCCCCTTCCTCACCCAGACACAGCAGGCAGGAGGAGGAGGCACTAAGGAAGGCAGGAGGGAAGAGGGAGAGAAGTGAGAAGGAGGACAGTCCAGCAAAACCCATCAAACCAAAGGAGGAAAAGGAGCCGGAGATAACTTCACCTCAGGCTAAGAAGAGGAAAGAGGACCAGAAGGAGGAGGAGACTAGAGAAGAGAGCAAACAAGAGGAGACGAAGAAGAGACTCGGTGACGCCAAGGAGGAGGACCAGCGGAAGAGGAGGAAAGTGGAGGAGGAGGAGGAAGAGGTGGAGAGGCATGGCACACCCACACCCACATCACAGAGGGAAACACCACACTGCCCAACTTTAGCTGACATCCACATGCCCCCTGAACCGCCCCCTGCCCCAGCCACACCAGTACCTCCCCCAGTGCCACCTCTACCCAAGAAGCCCCCAGTCACACCCCAGGACTCCCCCAGAAGCAAGAAAGACGCAGTACTGTCCCCCAGGGTAGAGCGAGAAGTCCCACGCGAGAAGGAGTCCCCCACACACAACAGGGACTCACAAAGAAGCGGGAATCCTACTCGACCCCTGGAAAAGGAGACACCCAGGGAGATCAAGGACTCCAGGGATGAGAAGGACGCTGGGAAGGAGCCATTGAAGGATAACACAAACTCCCTCAGAAGCGTTGAGAGGGAGAAGAGCGAGGAGGCGGTAGAGCAACGCAGCTTGAGTGAAAAAGACGCAAGGGAAGACTCAGGAAATGGAGGTGATAAGGACGAGATAGAAGGCAAAGAAGAGGTGACCAGAGGAGACAGAGACACAGTGAAGAGTAAAGAAACCATTAAGAGTGACAACAAAGACCAGAGCAAGACTGAGACTAGAGATAAGAGCAGTGAGAGAGATGCCGTCAGGGGAAGAACGGAGGCTGCCACAGTGGACAGAGAAGCAGGCCGGGGAAGGAGCGAGAGGGAGAGGGAGACGAACAGGA
Organism: Eriocheir sinensis; assembly: GCF_024679095.1. Classification (NCBI taxonomy): domain Eukaryota; kingdom Metazoa; phylum Arthropoda; class Malacostraca; order Decapoda; family Varunidae; genus Eriocheir; species Eriocheir sinensis. The sequence goes on from NC_066562.1 coordinate 5,501,790, forward strand.
GTACCAGAGACCAAACCAGGAAGAGGGACGACCAAGTTAGGGACAGAGAAGTGAATAGAAGCGAGAAAGAGGAATCGCATCAAGGGGAGAGAGAGAAAAACAAGAGCAAAAGGGACAGTTCAAAGGAGGAGAAGGATGAGAAAGAGTCCGTCAGCAAGAGAACGCAAATCACAAACCTTCTAGACATACCCATGCCCTCGGACACTCCACCTACCCCACCTACACCACCTACCACTATCACCACCCATAACACCAACACACAGGACACCCTCACCTCCAAGGGCCTGTTCTCCCACAACGCCGAGGACCAGGGAGGCTTAGGGAGCTTTCTCGGCTTCTCCTCCTCCAGCACAACCATTCCCTTCCTCGAGGACACGGCATCGCCAGCCTCGGAGTGTGAGATACCCGGGCTCTCCATCATCGCCTCGTCCTCCCCCAAGACCAACGCCCCAAAGAAACCCGCCAAGGATGACCAGTCGCATAGGAGCTGGTTTGCATTTAGGGGTGGCCGCAGGAGTCAGACAAACGGGCAATCGGAAACGCAGAGCAACGGAAGTGACAAGGAGAATAAAAGCAAGGAGGAGGAGGAGGAGGAAAGCAAGGAGGATGAAATACAGGAGATTCACATGGAGGAGATAACCAAAGCAGAACCGATGGACTTAGAAGAAGAGGAGGAGGAGGAGGAGGAGAAGGAGAAGGAAATGGAGGTGAAGGAGGAGAAGGAAGACAAGGAGGAGGAAAAAGCAAAAACAGAAGTGGTGGAAGAGAAGGAGGAGGTGAAGAAGGAGGAGGAGGTGGAGGAAGTGGACGAGGAGCAGCTGAGGAAGGAAGCGGAGGAGAGGGTGGCGCGGAACAGGGCTGTGGTGGAGGAACGGCTGCGGAGCTTCACCCACCTGGAGGAGAATGTGTACATCTGTGAGCGGAAGAGGAGCAAGCGGAACAAGGAGGTGCGTCGGATGGTGTGCGACTGTTCCCTGACCAAAGAGGAGGTGGCGCGGGGAGAGGTGGGCTGCGGGGAGGACTGCCTCAATCGTCTCCTCATGATAGAGTGGTGAGTGTCTTCCTGTTCCTAACTCCTCCTCCTCCTCCTCTTCCTCTTCCTCAAATTTTCCTCTTTCTAATCTTCTTTTGGTTTCTTTTCTTTCTACTTTTTCTTTCTTTTTATTTCAGATCTCTTCTTCCTCTTCCTCCTCCTCCTCTTCCTCTTCCTAATCTTCTTTTGTTTTAATTTCTTTCTACCTCAGTTCTCTTCTTCCTCCTCCTCTTCTTTCTTGTCTCTTTCTCTTTTTTTTCTTCCCTATGATAGTGGTAAGTGTGTTTTTCCTAGCTCAAGCCTTCTCTTCCTCCTCCTCCTCCTCCTCCTCCTCCCCACTCTTTTTTTTTTTTTTTTTTTTTTTCCATGATCATTTTGTTTAACGTCCGTGTTCACTCTTCCTGAGCGGTTGGACGCTTTATGGCTCTCCTCCATTCTACTCTGTCTTCTGCCCGATGCTCATCCACTCTGTCTTCTGCCCGATGCTCATCCAATCCCATCAATGCCAAGTCTTCCTGTATACACCTCCACATTTTCCTAGGTCTACCAACTGGTCTCCTTCCTTCTACCTCTAATCTCTCCACAACTCCCAGCACTGTATCCTCACCTGCTCTCTTTACATGTCCAAACCATCGGAGTCTTTCCCTTCTGAGCACTGTTTCTTTACATGTCCAAACCTTATGAGTCTTTCCCTTCTGAGCACTGTTTCTTTACATGTCCAAACCATCAGAGTCTTTCCCTTCTGAGCACTGTTTCTTTACATGTCCAAACCATCGGAGTCTTTCCCTTCTGAGCACTGTTTCTTTACATGTCCAAACCATAGGAGTCTTTCCCTTCTGAGCACTGTTTCTTTACATGTCCAAACCATCGGAGTCTTTCCCTTCTGAGCACTGTTTCTTTACATGTCCAAACCATAGGAGTCTTTCCCTTCTGAGCACTGTTTCTTTACATGTCCAAACCATAGGAGTCTTTCCCTTCTGAGCACTGTTTCTTTACATGACCAAACCATCGGAGTCTTTCCCTTCTGAGCACTGTTTCTTTACATGTCCAAACCATCGGAGTCTTTCCCTTCTGAGCACTGTTTCTTTACATGTCCAAACCATCGGAGTCTTTCCCTTCTGAGCACTGTTTCTTTACATGTCCAAACCATCGGAGTCTTTCCCTTCTGAGCACTGTTTCTTTACATATCCAAACCTTATGAGTCTTTCCCTTCTGAACACTGTTTCTTTACATGTCCAAACCATTGGAGTCTTTCCCTTCTGAACACTGTTTCTTTACATGTCCAAACCTTATGGGTCTTTCCCTCCTGAGCTCAGTTTCTTTACATGACCAAACCATAGGAGTCTTTCCCTTCTGAGCACTGTTTCCATTGGTGATGAGTACTCTTCCTTTCTCAGTCCTCCTCTTTCCTCTTACTCTTCCTCCTCCTCCTCCTCCTCTTCCTATAACCTTCCCAATTCCTCTTGTGACATCGTGGTGACAGTTCGTCTATCTCAGTTTTCCTCTTCCTGTTTTCCTCCTCCTCTTTTTATACCTCACTGGCCTCCTGCTGGTGGTAATTATAGCAGTCATTAGAGCTTTTTCTGTCTTTGTTTTCCTCTTCTACTTTTCCTCCTCCTCCTCTTCTTTCCATGTCCAATTTTCCTCTTCTCCTTTTCCTCCTCCTTCTCCTCCTTTTCTTCCTACGTCTAATCCACCTCCTCGCGATGTAGTGAGTTTTTTCTTCTTCTCTTCCTTTTCCTCTCTCCTCTTCCTATTTTCCTTCCACCTCCTTATATTCACAAACTAACTAATGACATTGTATTTTTTGGTTATTTTTACTGTTCATTTCTATTATTCTCTGCTTTTTTATTTTACTGATGTCTCCCTACCAAATATATCATCCATTTTCCTTGCTTTCCTAATAATCGTGGTGAATATGTGTATCTATGTTCATCTATATCTCCAGAGGCTCTTAAAATCCCCTCCATAAGAAGATAGCCTCGACAGAATCCTCTCCAGTATCCCCTTCAGCACTCCCTCTCAGCATACTTTCCCTGCCTACTAGTTCTCCAGAGGCTCTTAGATTCCACCCCCTCAGAAGATAGCTACGACAGAATCCTCTCCAATATTCCCTGTTCTGGCACTCCCTCTCAGCACACTCAATCCCTTGCCTAAAAGCTCTCAAATACTCATATACTCAATTGGTCTAGTGGTCTCCCCTTAACACCCTCTCCCTCAGTCTTGTTCTCATATACTCTCCTCTCAAAGTCATTCTCACTCTTTTATATATCACGTGTCCGAACCATCTCAGAGCGCCACACTAGTCTTCACCTATCCAGCCCACTCCACTATTCACTCCCGTCACTGTTACACCCGAAATTGACGTCTCCTCTGACCTCTTGCCCTTTTTTTCTGTTGTGGGGGCAGGGTCTAGTGGGCTTCTTGTTGCTGTTATTGTTTTTTTGCCCCCTTGACCTGCCTCCCTTGCTAGAAAATACAAAATTAAACAAAATAAAATAAAAATGAAATCTCGTCCACATCTTCATTGCTTCCAAATTGACCTCTCTTGTGGCCTGTTGTTCTTTTTTTCTGTTGTGGGGGCAGGGTCTAGTGAGTGGGCTTGTTGTTGCTGTTTACTGACCTTTGACCTGCCTCCCTTGCTAGAAAAAATAAAAAAATAAAATGAAAACTCAGCGACATCTTCATTGCTTCCAAATTGATCTCTCTTGTGGCCTGTTGTTCTTTTTTCTGTTGTGGGGGCAGGGTCTAGTGAGTGGGCTTGTTGTTGCTGTTTATTGACCTTTGACCTGCCTCCCTTGCTAGAAAAAAAAAAAATAATAATAATAAAATAAAAATGCAAACTCATACACATCCTCATTGCTTCCAAATTGACCTCTCTTGTGGCCTATTGTTCTTTTTTCTGTTGTGGGAGCAGGGTCTAGTGGACTCTTTGTTGCTGTTGTTGTTTTTTGTCCCTTTCACCTTTCCCTTGCTAGAAAATACAAAACAAAATAAAATAAAAAATGCAAACTCGTCCACATCCTCATTGCTTCCTCTGTCCCATCTTTACTTTTTTTCTGTAGTGGGGGCAGGGTCTAGTGGGCTTGTTGTTGCTGTTGTTGTTTTTTTACCTTTGAACTGTCTCCCTTGCTAGAAAAATACAAAATAAAATACAATAAAAATGAAAACTCCTCCTTTTCCTTTCTCCTCTTCCTATATTCCTTCCACCTCCTTATATTCACCAACTAACCAGTGGAACTTTATTTTTAGGTTATTTTTACTCTTCATTTCTATTCTTCTGCTTTTTTTCTTTTACTGATGTCTCCCCTACCAAACATATCATCCATTTTCTTTGCTTTCCTAATGATAATGGTGAGAAAAAGTCGTCCACATCTTCATTGCTTCCTCTCTCCAATCTATACACACCACATGCACCTCTCATACAGCTTGTTTCCACCGCATGTAGTTGTAATTGCTCGGCTACGCTCCGCCCCCATATGACAGAGCTGAGAGGATGATTCTATTTCCTATGCCCTTCTTTACCTCTGCTCCCGAAATTGACCCCTCTTTCGACCACCTCTTTGGATTCTTTTTAGGAGCAGCGAGTAGTGGGCTTTTTTTTATAATTGTTTCCTTTTTTTGTGCCCTTGAGCTGTCTCCTTTGTTGTAAAAAAAAAAAAAAAAAAATGCTAACACTTCCTCCTTTCATAGCTCTTCAATGCACCTATTATCTGTTTAATTACCTGTTTATCCTATTATCTTCTCCCATTACTTTTCCTCCATGCTTCAACGCTTACATCAAACCATGCCTCCTTAGTATTTGAATTCACTTGCATCCTTCATTCTCTCTTTCCCAGTCATGTCTTGTACTACCTAACCTAACCTAACCTAACTCTGTACGGCATCTCATAATCAATGGTCGCTCGCTCTTGCCCATCCAGATACAATTACATTACTCCTTCTGACATTTTCTTATATATTTTCCTCTTACACACCCTGTCAGATTCATTAATAATTCTCTACAGCATCCTTTTCTATCTAACCTAACCTAACTCTGTACGACTTCTCAAAATCAATGGTCGCTCTGTCTTGCCCCTTCAGATACAATTACATTACTTCTACTTATATTTTCTTATATGTTTTCCTTTTACACACCCTGTCAGATTCATTAGTAATTCTCTACAGCATCCTTTTCTATCTAACCTAACCTAACCTAACCTAACTCTGTACGTCATCTCATAATCAGTGGTCGCTCTCTCTTGCCCTTCCAGATACAATTACATTACTTCTACTGACATTTTCTTATATGTTTTCCTCTTACACACCCTGTCAGATTCATTAATAATTCTCTACAGCATCCTTTTCTATCTAACCTAACCTAACCTAACCTAACTCTGTGCAACTTCTCAAAATCAATGGTCACTCAGTCTTCCCCTTTCAGATACAATTACATTACTTCTACTGTCATTTTCTTATACGTTTTCCTCTTACACACCCTGTCAGATTCATTAATAATTCTCTACAGCAGCCTTTTCTGTCTAACCTAACCTAACCTAACTCTGTACAACTTCTCAAAATCAATGGTCTCTGCTCTCATTCAGACACGATTACATTATCCTGACATTTCCTCCTATGTTTTCCTCTTCACACACTGTCAGATTCATTAACAACTCTACAGCATCCATTCATTTCCTCTTCTTCCTAACCTAACCTAACTCTGTACAACTTCTCAAAATCACTGGCCTCTGCGCTCATTCATTACTCCTACTGACACATCCTCCTATGTTTTCCTCTTACACACCATGTCAGATTCATTAACAATTCTCTACAGCATCCTTTTCTATCTTAACCTAACCTAACCTAACCTAACTCTGTACAACTCCTCGAAATAAGTGGTCTCTGCTCTCATGCCCTTTCAGATATTATTGCATTAGTCTTTCCAACACATCTTTGCAACTTTTTCCTTTTACACACCCTGTCAGATTCATTAACAATTCTCTACAGCATCCATTCCCCTCATACCAACACTGTATCGTCTGTAAATATACCTGCCCACACCCACTCTATACCTCTCACTTGGAACCCTGCACATATATCCCTCACCCTAGCTTTCATTTCTCATATAACCATCCATGTAATTATTGTGTAGTCTTTGTGACATCATATATTCCTGTCAACAACTCCTCCGTCTCCTATTCCTACACACAGAGGCACTCACATCCCTTCTAAAAGTACCTGATCCCTTCAAGCAGACACCTTCCCACACTGTATATATCTCAATCCTATTCTCTTTGTCAGTTTTCCTCTTCTCTTTTTTTTTTTTTTTCCCTCGTTTTCTTCCTGCGTTCAATCCCATTCCACGTCCTTATGATTTTGTGGTGAGTTTGTCTTCCTATGCCAAATGTCCTCCTCCTCCTCCTCCTCCTCCTCTTCTTCCTATATGTAATCCTCTACCTCCTCTTCATTATCTAGTTGTGAGTGTTTAACCTATCTTCTCTTCCTCCTCTTCTTCCTGTATCTAATCATCCTCCTCGTCATGGTATAGTGGTGTGTTTTTCCTATTTCAGTCTTCTCTTCATCCTCCTTTCTCCTCCTCTGCTTTGTATTCCTATTCTGTCTCGGCATCCATCAACCCTTCCTGTCAGTGGGGCTTCGTGGTGCAGTGGTTAGCACACTCGGCTCACAACCGAGAGAGCCCGGGTTCGATTCCCAGGCGGAGTGGAAAATCTTGGGCGGCTTTTCCGATACCCTATGCCCCTGTCCACCCAGCAGTGAATGAGTACCAGGTATTAATCGGGGGTTGTGTCCCGTCTCCTGGGATCTGTTCCCTTCTCCTATAATTCCTTCCCCTTCTGTCTCTCTCCGGCATATGACCACAGATGTTGCACCGACTAAACAAAACTTTCCAACTTTTCCTGTCAGTCATCCATGTCGTAAGCCTTCTCCAACTCCATGAAACCAGTTAACAGCTTCCTATCTTTAACTATTTTTCAACCTTCATTTTCAGTGGTAAGATTTGGTCCACACCTCATTTCCCTTTTCTATCTTTCTTGCCCATAACGATTATTTTCATCGCCTCATTTCAGGTCCACACATCATTTCCTTTTTAATCTTCCTTCCTCATCACCATCATATTCAGTGCTAAGATTTGGTCCATGCCTCCTCTCCCTTTTCTATCTTCCTTGCTGATGACCTACATTTTTATTGGTTGTTTTCATCCCCTCATTTCAGGTCCACATATCATTTCCCTTTTTAATCTTCCTTCCTCATCACCAACATTTTTCAACCTTCATTTTTGGTGCTAAGATTTGGTCCACGCCTCCTCTCCATTTTCTATCTTCCTTGATCATAACCTTCATTTTTATCGGTTGTTTTCATCCCCTCATTTCAGGTCCACTCATCATTTCCCTTTTTAATCTTCCTTCCTCATCACCAACATTTTTCAACCTTCATTTTTGGTGCTAAGATTTGGTCTACGCCTCCTCTTCCTTTTCTTTTCATTATCTACATTTTTATTGGTTATTTTCATCTCATCATTTCAGGTCCACATGTCATTTCCTTTTTCTCAGTCTTCCTTCCTCCAACATTTTTCATCGGTTATTTATCTCATTGAAAGCCCTTCCATATACTCTCTGGCACACTGCATAAGCCTAGCCTCCTATAACTCGTACAATAATCCTTAGGCACTCCTTTTTTTCCCTTTATCCAGCGGCACAGTGACGGCTGTTTCTCTAGTCTTCTGGCACCTCACCCTCCTCCCAGATAGATTACACAGCCACAAGGTCTATTCCACCAGTACATATTAGTTTAGTATTTCTTCCGTTATGTTATCAATGGCAGGTGGCTCTCTCTTTCTCTTTTATTTTATTTTTTTACAACAAAGGAGACAGCTCAAGGGCACAAAAAAAGGAAACAATAATAAAAAAAGCCCGCCACTCGCTGCTCCTAAAAAGAATCCAAAGAGGTGGCCGAAAGAGGGGTCAGTTTCTTACTATTAACTTCTTTATTGCTGTTTTTCTTTCATCCATTTCCACCTCTCGCTCTGGTTCCCTACATTGATTTTGCTCCCCTACTGGCTACTGATGCCCCCCCCACACACACACACACACACACGCACACAGTCATCTCTGGTTTGAAATGCCTCCTCTGTATCTCATTCATCCCCTCATCCTTGTAACAAACATTTTTATCAGTTATTTTCATCCTCTCATTCAAAACACTTCCTTATACATTTCCCGGTGCACTGAGTAAGCTTCTTCCCCTATAACTGTTACAATCGGATCTTACTACTTTTATACAGTAACACAACAATCATTTCTCTATTTTGCAAGTGTTCATTTTCTCCCCTATTTCTCATCTTTTTATTTCCAGATTATTATTATTTTTTTTTCCGAGATAATTTTCCATCATTTTTCTACCCAAATTCATCCAACTACTATTTTTTGCTTTCCCTGTTGAGTGACCTATGAAAAGCAGGATAGGTTAGTTCTATCACTGGTCCAGTATGCATGTTTTTTCTGTCCTTTTCTTTTCTTTTTTATTTAATGGTTGTTATGATATCTCACATACACACACACAGCTCATATGTGACTTCAGGGTTAGATATATTGGCAACACTGAGGAAGTTCGGCATCACAATCTGCTAATCTCTTTCATTTGTCTTCCCACTTTTTTTTTTCTTCATATTTGTTTCCTTTTTTTATGCCCTTGAACAGACTCCTTTGCTGTAAAAAGAAAAAAAAAAAAAAAATCTTCCCTTGTTTTCCTTTTTCCTGCTTATCTTTTCATCTGTCTTCCCTTGTGTTAATTTTTTTCTGCTTATCTTTCCATCTATCTTCCCTTTTGTCCCTTTCTGTCCATTCTACTTTGCCGTTCCCCAAATTTTCCATACCCCTTTCCTGCTTTAATTCCTCTCATCATCATCATCATCATCATCATTTCATCAACGCCTGCTCCTAGGAGCTCCCACCAGGGGATGGCCACGGCAGAAGAGCTTCCATCTTTATCCAGACACTCCCTCCTTGCCTGCTCAAAGTTTCTCAAAGATTTTTCCCCCCTCTCCCTAACGTACTCTTGTACCCTATCCCTCCATTTCACTGGAGGTCGTCCTCTGGCATTCCCTCCCTCTATCTCACTCACATATGCCCTTCTGGTCATCTTACTCTCCTCCATTCACTCCATGTAGCCAAACCACTTTAAAGTCTGTTGCTTCATTTCTTCCACTGCTCCACACTTCTTCCCTTCACCCCCGTGACACATTCCAAAATGCTCGTACACACTTTCATTACTCATTCCATCCATTCTACTCACACCACAAGCACTCCTCAAATAACTCATTTCCACTGCCTGCACTCTAGACCTCTGACTTTCATTCCAGGGCCATGTTTCACTTGCATATGTGAGGGTTGGTACTATTATTGTATTTCTCAAATCCCTCTTTACCTCCATGCTCACACTTCTGCCATTCATTATTCGTCCCAAAGACCCGACCACCCTTCTTCCTTGCAATGCCCTTTCTCTTATCTCTCCTTCCATACCACCATGCTTACACATAACTGATCCAAGGTTCTTAAGCTCATTGACCTCCTCCATTTCTTCACCATTCAAAATTATTTTGCATTCTTTTTCACTTTCAATTCCCACTCTATATGAGCATACAAAATCTACAACCTCACTTCGACTTCGCTCACAAACCATCACTTTACTTTTGTTGACATTTACTTTCAGCTTTCTTCTATTACAGACACTATCAAAAACACTGAACAAATTTTCCTCTCGTGTTTTAATTTTCATCTGTTTCAATTCACTTTACTGTTCCCAAGCTTTTTAATTCCCCCTTTGCTATTTTTTTATATTTTCATTGCCATTTTGAATGCCCTCTCTTTCTACAAAACTTTAATTCCATTCTTTTCTTGAATTCTCACATGCTGTTCCTTAACTTTACGGAAATTCTCGTCGGCTATCTAATTTTCCTTTGGTGTCTGCATTCCCCTCTGCTGTCTCATAACTTCTTAACCCCCATTTGCTGTTTTGATTCCCTTCTTCTGTTCCAAAACTTAATATAATGATTTTGACTTATTTTCTGCCCTCTCACGCCTTCATTTCTTCACACTTCCCCTTCCCTGATATTCCAAAACAGAACCTTTATTTATTTTTTCTCCCCCTCTCCTACTGATTTGATAGCTCTTTCTCTTCCCCATACTCATCTATTTGTCCTGTAATTCTTTCAATGCCTGTACTTCTTCCACTTCATGCTAACTAACCATCTTTACTTACCACTCCATGCTACACTTTTTAAACTTTCCATTAATTTATATCTTTTCATTTGTTCACCCATCTGTTTCATTCTATTCAAACCTTGCATCCTTTTCTACGTTTAAATTTATTCATGCATCCTCTATATCCATCCTATTCTTTCTTTTCTTCACCCACTATCTCATATCTTAGCATGTTATCATAGTTCCCCTTGCCATTCATCAGTATTCCCAACCTTTCCCTGCTCACCCACTACTACCACAATCCTCCTGCTAGCCATACCTATTCCTTACCCAAATTGTCCATCCCATTCTTTCTTTTCTTCACCCACTATCTCATACCTTATCATGTTATCATAGTTCCCCTTGCCATTCATCAGTATTCCCAACCTTTCCCTGCTCACCCACTACTTCCACAATCCTCCTGCTAGCCACATATCTATTCCTTACCCATATTTTCCATCCCATTCTTTCTTTTCTTCACCCACTATCTCATATCTTAGCATGTTATCATAGTTCCTCTTGTCATTCATAGTATTCTCAGCTTTTCCCGTCTCATCCACTTCTACCTCAGTCCTTCTTGCCATATATATTTCTTTGCCGTCGTTCATTCTTCAATCCCCTTCACCTTATCACCATTCTTTCCTCCCTTCTCTTAGCATATTCTCAGTGGTCAGTATTTCCAACCTTTCCCTGCTCACCTACTACTACCTCAGTCCTGCTTGCTATATCTATTCCTTACCCTCATTTCTTTCTCTACTATCCCCTTCACTTTTCCACCTTCTTTCCTCCCATTCACTTAGCATGTTCTCATAGTTCCCCTTGCCATTCATAGTATTCCCAACCTTTCCATAATCACTTACCCTACCTACCTCAGTCCTGCTTGCTATATCTATTCCTTACCCTCATTTCTTTCTCTACTATCCCCTTCACTTTTCCACCTTCTTTCCTCCCATTCACTTAGCATGTTCTCATAGTTCCCCTTGCCATTCATAGTATTCCCAACCTTTCCATAATCACTTACCCTACATACCTCAGTCCTGCTTGCTATATCTATTCCTTACCCTCATTCCTTCTGCTATCTCCTTCACCTTTCCGCTGTTCCTTCCTCCCCTTCCCACGCCCATACAAGTCCATCCGTTCGCCTCTTATCCATAGCCGTCACAACCATCACTGCTTCTTACACACACTGCGCCTCATCTATCCATCCGTTCTTCTTCTTCATCCTTCGTCCTCTAACACAATATTCTTAGTACTTATATTCTTGCATTACTTTATTATTTTTATTTTTACTGTCCTCTTTGGATTCTTTTTAGGAGCAGTGAGTAGCGGGCTTTTTTTTTTATTAATGTTTGCTTTTTTTGTGCCCTTGAACTGTCTCCTTTGCTGTAAAAAAAAAAAAAAAAAAAAAAAAATTATTGTTACTCATTTTCATCATTCCTTTTGCTCGTCCTTACTTGCCGCTCTGCTTCCCTCCCTCTTTACTTGATGGTACTCGCTCCTTATTTATCTCCTTCATCCCCTCAGCTTTACTGTTATCTTCATCTTTTTTTACGCTATTTTCTATAGCGGTGAAGTACGAGGTTCCTATATTGATGATGCTTTATTCAATAGCCTCGTTCAGGGTGTAATTTCATTGTTTATTTAAGTTTTGCTCATCATTTAATTCATAAGTTATTCAGTGGGATTATCTTTTGTTTGATCCTAGATGTTGACGTGCAAACGATCTATCAGTTATTCATTAGCAAAGGAGTGAGTGTTTAGTATTATCACCCAGGTTTTAGATGTCACCCATATTTAGAACCGTTCCGAATGTCTTTGGCTTCATTCTCAGTCTGCTTGGATATGGAGCTGTGTGTTCGAGGCATTTTATTTATTCATTAGCAAAGGGGAGATGCAGTGTTCAGTCTGATCACCCAGTTTTTAGATGCAACCAGACATGGGGTAATTGTAATCTGTAATCGTAATCAATTACGGTTTTTCAAGTAATCGTAAACGTAATCAATTACCCTCTTAGTTTTTTAAGTAATCGTAATTGTAATCGAAAACATTAAAATGTAATCGTAATCGTGATTACTTTTGCGATTACATTAGCAAAGTTTTAGTTAATAGTTTCTGGTACACAATTATGTACTCTAAATATCTGTAGTAATTCAACCAATTAAATATTTAGTATGGTGCATGTGTAGGAAATTTGCAAGTTCACCTTTCAGTCCTTCCTGTAATCACGATTGTAATCACGAGTAATACATCGTGTAATCTTAATTGATTACACCTGATTTTATTGTAATCGTAATCGTGAAAATGTGAAGTAATCGTAATTGATTACATAACATAAGTAATCACCCCATGTCTGGATGTAACCCATATTTAGAACTATCCTGAATGTCTTTTGGCCTCATTCTCTGTCTGCTTGGATATAGAGCTCTGTGTTTGAGGCATTTTTTCCTTATTTTTGTGTTGTCGTGACCTGTCCTAGTCAGAAGATGAAGCAACTCCTAGCCTTACTTACCTACTCATCATCACACTCCTACTACATACTCCTTCTCCTACTAAACTAATCAGTATCACTCCCCCAGCCTTTCAGTCCCAGCACTTCTTAAATTCTCAACGACACTAACCCTTCTGCTTTTTTTCTTTCATCCCTTTCCACCTCGCTCCGGTTTCCTACGTTGATTTTGCTTCCTTACCAGCTACCTCTGTTCTCCCTCACACTCACACACAGTCATCTCTGATTTGAAATGCTTCCTCCATATCTCATTTATCCACCCATACCCCTCCTTACCATATCAAACAGTTCTGCTACTTGTCACATCCACCCTCTCCACTATCATATCGAGCATTTCTGAGCCACTCCATATCACAGCTTTCCAATCCCAGCACCTCTTAACCTCTCAATGACATCAACCCTTCTGCTTATGTTCACACCTTACCCTTTCCCCTCCAGTACCATATCAAACAGTTCTGAGCCACTCCATATCACTCACAGCTTTCCAGTCCCAGCACTTAACCCTGTATCTACCACTAAGGCCCTCCACTTCTAACCCTTTTTCTAACCCCTCTTCTAAAACCCTTCTTTTTCTTCTTCTTCTTCTAACCTCTCCACTTCTTTCACTTTCCATTCTTCCACTTCTTGTCACACACACTCCACACCACTACATTAAACAACTTGATATATTACCCACTCCATATCACATCCAGTCCTCCACATACCACACATCCACCCCGCACAACTACTACATTAATACACTACCCACTACATATCACATCCAGCCTTCCAGCTCGTAACCCCACACACAATCCTACCTACAATCTCCTCACACCTTCTCCCGACCTCATGATTCATCTCCCCTTCATCCCCCCACAAACAATCCCACGTACAATTTCCTCGCACCTTCTCCCGACCCCATGACTCATCTCTCCCCTCCGTTCCCCCACAGTGGTTCCCGGTGCCCTCTCACGGATCGGTGCACGAACAAACGCTTCCTGAACCGCCAGTATGGGGACGTGGAGGTGTTCAACGCGGACGAGAAGGGCTGTGGCTTACGCGCCCGCTCGGACCTACCGCCGTAAGTACTGACTGCCCTGCGTTCATTCTTTTTTATATTGATGCCAAGTTGTTATTGTGGCCTTGTGATTATTCTCTGACTCATGTTGTTCTTGCTCCTTAATCTGTCTCTTTCTCTGTATGTCTTATCTGTTTTCCCTCCCATTCTCTTAATCTGTCTCTTTCTCTCTTTCTATCTATCTGTCTTTCTCTTGCTTCCCTCGCTGCTTCCCTTCCTCACATTCTCATAATCGGTCTCTCTCTCTCTCTCTATCTGTCTGTCTTTCTCTTGCTTCCCTCGCTGCTTCCCTTCCTCACATTCTCATAATTGGTCTCTCTCTTTCTATCTGTCTGTCTTTCTCTTATTTCCCTCGCTGCTTCCCTTCCTCACATTCTCTCTTTCTCTTTCTTCTATCTCTGTCTTTCTCTTAGTTCCTGTTTGTCCTCTTCTCATTCTCTTCCTCTATCTATCTCTCTTTCTCTTTCTATCTATCATTGTTACATTATTCCCATTTTTTATTTTTCCTTTATTATTATTGGTAGCTACTTATTTTCATCATTGCTTTTGCTTCCCTCGCTGCCTCCTTTCCTTGCATTCATTGTTACATTATTATTTTTATTATTTTTGCATTTATTATTATTGGTAGCTACTTATTTTCATCATTGCTTTTGCTCAACCTTATTTTCCTTCCCTGCTTCTCTCCCTCTTTCTTTTTCTTGCATTCAGATTCTTAGTTCTTGTCACTGTTGTTCTCATCATTGCTTTTGCTCAACCTTATTTTCCTTCCCTGCTTCTCTCCCTCTTTCGTTTCCTTACATTCAGATTCTTAGTTCTTGTCACTGTTGTTCTCATCATTGCTTTTGCTCAACCTTATTTTCCTTCCCTGCTTCCCTCCTTCTTACTTTTTCTTACAATGATATTCTTACTTCTTGTCACTGTTGTTCTCGTCATGGCTTTCGCTGTGTTCACTGTTGGATATAACCTCTTAACTTTTTGTATTTATTTATTTGCTTTTCTTATTTATGTTTGCTATTTTATTTTAGTATTTTTTGATTTGGGAAGAGGATATGAAGTTCCCTCAATCATAAATTTATCTCCATTTTCTCTCTCTCTTTTTTTTAACTGCTCGTCCATTGCTCCACATTAACTTGTTCATTTATCTGTTCATCATTTATTTTATTATGCATTTTTTTTCAACTGCCATTTATTGTTATTCTTTCCTCTTGTCCTTTCCTCCACTCTTCTCAGGCTCTATCAGTTTCCTCTGCTATCATTACCTCACCTTTGCCGACCTTCCTCTTCCTTGCTTCACTGGTCACCATCATCTTCACCACTCATGACCTTTCCTCAGCTCAGGCAGACAAGCAGGTCACAGGATGGTCTGGGGTCATGGTTCTCATAACACACTCATCATCCCCATCACTTGACCACCCTCACTATCATCAACCCTCACTATCATCTTGCACAATTGAGTCGCCGCCCGAGGGTTGTGGCGGGCAGGCTGTATTGCGTGTTGAGCAGACAGCAGATGAATGGCCAGAGTAACACAGCGGCCACCTATAAATATAGAAGTCGGGTCAGACTGAGCACCTGGTGGAGAGATGGAATTAGATCCTTAGGTGCAACAAAATAAGTACACTAAGATGAGATAGAAGCAGAGAGGTTTGGGAAAGACCTTCATCCTGCAGCCAACCAGTAATGGCTGCTGATAAGGTGTTGGTGTGAGCAGGAAAGGTGGGTCAGGGAGGGAACAGATACTTGAGAACTGGCCTCCTCCAAGTGTGGCTGCCACCCCTGCACTGGCTTGTTGCCTCCTACAAACAGTGGAAAGATAGCAGGTGAAGGGAAACTCATGGTGTTCAGTAGTGGCCAGAGGCTTGCAGCAGGACCATGAGTGTTGTGAAGACAGTCAAAGTTGGCTGCTTTATAAGAAACTTGATAAACCTTGCTTTAGCATGAAGTAATTGTACTGCTGGACACATGCAGTATACAAGTAAGCCTGAGCCAAACACTTGATTATGTTGTAGCCGCTAAACGTGGTGACAGGCGTGAAGGACAAGTTTGTGTGTTGTGGGTGGTGCGGCAACAAGTCTGCCCAGAATCAGCAACTAAAAAAATAGTGTTGACACAGAGACTACAATTGAAGTGTAGGATTATACACAGCACAAATATTACACCAATAATACAAAAGTTAATTGCACCAGCTTTGTGAAATGTTTAGTAGTGTGTGTGTAGCATTTAAAGTGTTGAGTCACTGCAGCGGTGCAGAGACCCAGGCCAGCATCACCTCTGCCTTTGTGCACGCACCACAGCTCTTGTGGCCGGTGCCAACAGTTGTATGGTGTGAATTCCATAGACAATTTATGTGTTGTTGCTTGGTGTGTCCACATAGCCTTAAAACATTTCCTGCACCAGTGGTGCAGCATCTGACTTGTGTCCAGACTAAAGAGTCTCAGACGTGTCTTCCTGGTGAGTGAATATCTCATCACTTTGATGGCTCTCAGGGGTGTGGGCATGCCGGGGCAAGGAAAAAGTCAGCACACTTGTGCAGAGTTGTACCTTGTATATTAACACACTTGGACACAAGTCCAACATTGTCCGCTGTGACAAAATAATTTTACAGCAGAGGAAACAGTCAAGGGCAAATACAAAATATAATGAAGAAGCTTTCCTCTTCAATAGTAGCAAGGAAAAGGTCTTGATTGAGTAGTCTGAAAGGATTACTGTTGTCTTGATACTCCCCTTTGAAAGCACTTAAGTTTGAGGAAGGAGGCATTACAGGTGAAGGAAGCCTCTTCTAAAGGTTGCCAGCCACAGTAATGAAAGGATGAGATGCTGCTAAACTTTTGCATAAGGGACATGGGCAGCAAAGGAGTGGGTTAGAGTTGTTCAGCGAGGCCACAGGAGAGGTGGAGGCTTGCATTTCATAAGTTCAGAAGAACAGTTAGCATGAAAATGGCAGTAGAAAATGGAAAGAGATGTAACATTGTGGTGAAATTTAAGAGGCAGAAAAGTCAGCGACATAAGGGGAGCTAATGAGGCAAGAAGCCTTTGCCTCCACCGTCCTCAAGGGCTGTGTGTGTGGAGCCTCCCCACACCAGACGCACTCTCTGTACAGGAGTATAGGCAGGGTGTCTGTGCCTTGATAAAGTTTGCATTGTAATCTGTTGACCAGATTTATTATGCTGAGTAAAAGTTGTGATTAGACTTTGTGTTGCCTTTGAGGAATAATCCGTGCCATTGTGTTGCTGCCAACACACGTCAGCCTCCCCCACCACCAGCGCGTGACTCTGTTGTGCCTCATCATCATCATCCTTGTTCCCTCATACAAGTGCATGCTTGCCTCCAGAGGCCCATAGTGATACATAAGGTTGTTTTGTATGAGTGTTTGTGTGAGTATGTGATGATGCCATGAATACACACACCAATTATGACACATATACATACATGTACGCTACATGAGCCCATTGCCTGTCCTAGGTAGACCTGTCCATACCGTAATGCTTCCAGTCAGGGAGGAATGACTAACACACCATTCACCAGAGTAGTGGAGGAGAGGTGGCCCAGTGTGTCCAGCCCTGGCAGTGTTCTCAGGGGGGAGGGGGAGGGGGTGCGAGGTGGCTGTGTGCTGAGTCTGAGGAGGATAACTTTGATTTACTCACTGCTGTGCGCTTTGGATTTGTGGCCATGTGAGGGTGAAGGTGTGAGGGAGGATGGAGGAGGAAGGGAGTGGGTGTCTGCTTCCCCCTCTTGCATGGGGATACTTGTTGGGGAGGGCAGGGCAGGGCAGGGAGGAGAGGAGAGGAGAGGAGAGGTAAGGGGGGGAGTGTGTGTATCCAGCCTTGCTATTATAACTTTGTGCCTTTTATTATAAACCTCGATGGTGAAGCCTTTGTACGGTACTACTGAATGTGCAAATTTCCAGGAAGTTATTCATGTGCCTAAGGGACTCTGACATCAGCAAGTTGCCAGTGCATGAGGCATTACCCTGAGGCACCCTGGTGGGCACAGGGCCGCAGCGGGCCACCACCCACCCGTCAGGGAGCGGCCAGGCAAGGTGGAGGGCGCCCCACCCACCACCCGCCGCACCCACCCACCCACCCGCGCCGCAAGGCTCTCAGTACTCACGGGTCTCGAGTTGTCTCACTCACCCTGCGAGAAAGAAAACATACAGAGGAAAATGGAGGAGGAGAAGGAGAAGGAGCAGGAGTATTAGGAGCTTCACCAACACCAGGAGCACCCACAGGAGCACCACCAGAAGCAGCACCAACAGAAGCAGCAGCACCACCAGGAGGAAGAGGAAGCCGAACCTTATCACCACATATCCTTAGCCAATGCAACGTTCCTCTACATACTGTGGCCTCGATGCACCTCCAAGAAGGGGCAGACGGTCAGACTGACTGTTGAACCTTCTTTGAGGGGTCACTCGGGGCACCGGTTGTGGAGAGTTAGTTGGATGTGAGGGTCATTGTACTGTTAATGGCATTGTACTGGCAGGGTTCTGTTGTGACTGAGCAAGTCTGTAATAATGACCCTTTGTGTCTGTAACTCATCTTGTAAAATCTTTCTTGTACTTGCTGTTGTCACACATGGTTAATTTTATTGTGAGCCATTCACTTGATTTCCTGACATGTAGCTGTCATGAAGGAGGAGCGTTTAAGAGTGTGTGACGGCTCTGTAGACCATTGCCATGCAGTTTAGGTGCAATTATATGCTTTGCTCTTGTCTTGTGTTGTGTGGGTGTTAGGTGGTGGTGAGGCAGTGAGGGCAGGCAGGCAGGGTGTGTGTACCTAGCTGAGGTGTACAGGATCAGCAGTAGCCCTGTGTTGTTCTGTCCCCGTGTCTGTCAGTATCCAGCTTATCTCTGAAGCTGTGTGTGTTTGTGTGTGTGTACGTTTGTGTTTCTAAGTATCTGTCTTTGAGAGTTTGAAGTTGATGAATTTGGAACTTGAAGTTGAGTGTTACCACTAAAGTTTTGAGTTAATAGTTAGAAGAGAGCTACTTTTTACTAAATAGTTATATTGTAATATTGGAGGAAAATCACAACACTGTGTATCTGAAAATTATAAAGAGTGCTTGAGGCACTGGACTGTTAACTCATGGTTTCTGTGGCTCTGTGTTGGCTGGTTATGGCAATGCTCTGTGTGAGTGTTGTTAAGTATCTCTTGAAGATGTTACTATCACCATTCATTGAATGTCTGGATTTAATTAACATTCAGCAACAATGTTGCTGTGGAAATTTTGATAACAGCACATGTGCTGCAAGCATTTTCAACCTCATCCCTGGACTCCCCCTCCCCCTCCACACCTCGGCCCGTCTTTCCCATTCCCTTGGCATCACTGTGTTGTGTTGTGTTGTTCAGACATGAGTGGCCTGATATCTGCCTTAAAGGCACTTGAAAAACAAAACATGATTGTTTTATTAATGAAAGGAAAGCCACAAACAAAATTGCCACAGAAACCAGCTCCTGCAACAGTCCTTTTATGTTTTTATTGATGCACAGTGTGTTAGATTTTTCTACAGTATTGTGGACAACAAATTGGTGGACCACTTTGAAAGGTCTTTATCAATTAATTAATTACAAACCTGCCACACTCTAGAGGTGTGAGAGGCAGCCACTGGTTGGTTAGCCAGCACTGTTTGCAAGGAGGAAGACTGATTCTAGAAGTTAATTAGAAAGCTTCTCCTTGGTGAAGGGAAAGTGTGCACTAGGTGTGTGTGTGTTTGAGTGCCTGAAGCAGTGGAAGAGAGACAGGAAGACAGGAGAGAGATAATGTTTCAATAGTTACATCCTCAAAGCTCCCAAATATGAGCAAGTAACACATTGTACCTGATTATTGTGATATTACTTTGTAGTTTGTTATTACTGTGAGAGTCTGAGCTCTAAGAGAAAGTATTGAGGAGATGGGGTTTGGGTGTGAGAGCAAAAGATGTGAGTGTGGAGTGAGTGATGGGGTGGGCCAGGTTGGGAGGCTGCACACTGGTTGGTTGTGACGAGGGTGTGCCCGAGGCAAGTAGGAGGTCAGGGCTGTCTGTGTGACCACCAGTAAGGCTTAGGTGGTAGATGAAGGAACACAAGATGGAGAGGTGTTGGATGGGGTGTGAATATTGTGAAAAGGGAGTGGAAAATTCTTAGTGGAAATAGTGAATAAGTGGAAGATTGCAAAAAAGGGAGTATGGAGAAGTGAAGAATTTGCCTCAAGGGGAGTTTCTGGAGGCAATAGCAATACATTAAAGCTATGAATGAATGGATAGGCAGCATCAGACATGGGCAATTATTTATGTTATGTAATCGATTACGATAACTTAATATTTTCACGATTACTATTACAATAAAATCAGGTGTAATTGATTGCAAGTACGATTACATGATGTATTAATCGTGATTACAATCGTGATTACAGGAAGGACTGAAAGGTGAACTTGCAAATTTCACACACATGTACCATACTAAATATTTAATTGGTTGAATTACTACAGATATTTAGAGTACATACTTGTGTACCAGAAACTATTAACTAAAACTTTGCTAATGTAATTGCAAAAGTAATCACGATTACGATTACATTTTAATGTATTTGATTACGATTACTTAACAAAAAACAAGAGAGTAATCAATTACTTGAAAAACTGTAATCGATTACAACCGTAATCGATTGTAATCAATTACAACTGTAATCGATTACGATTACAGATTATGATTACACCATGTCTGGGTAGCATAGGAATTTATTTAAGCTGAAACCTGTGTTTGTATGTTGCAAAAAAGGGAGTTTATGGGCAGGAAAAAGTTCAGGATTTGCCTCAAGGAACTGAAGAGCAGTGTGTGTTTGTGTATATTAGCTGGAGGGAAGTGTGTGTCTGTGCATGAGTGTGTATGAGTGTAGTGTAATTTTCTGTTCAGTATTAAGGTATGTCAAGTCATTTGTATGCACCATTTCAGTTGTTACTTATATCATCAAGAGTGGGAGAGACTCATAGCTTGTCCAACCCCATAAGGGAAAAAAAGGATGTGAAATGAGAAGAGAGAAAAGGGTGCTTTGGGAAATGATTTAGGCTTGGTGTGGATGTAAACTAGTGTTGAGCTGCACATTAAGACAGTGTGGTAAAATATGAGAGGAAGAAGATAGGAAAATGAGATGAGTGGAGATGAGTCATTTGGAGGGGAGGTGAAGGGATGAGGTGACACAAAAGAAGGGATGTATGAGTTAAAATGATGCTGGGAGGACTGGTAGAGTATTTGAGGTGAAGGGGATAGAAGCATTAGAGGAGATGAGTTTGCAATGATGGAGCGTAGGTGACATGAAAGAAGGGATGTATGAGTTGAAATGATGATGGAGGACTCTTAGAATATTTGAGGTGAAGGGAATAGAAGCATTAGAGGAGATGAGTTTGTAATGGTGGAGTGTAGGTGACATGAAAGAAGGGATGTATGAGTTGAAATGATGCTGGGAGGACTGGTAGAGTATTTGAGGTGAAGGGGATAGAAGCATTAGAGGAGATGAATTTGCAATGATGGAGTGTAGGTATAGGAACATATGTAGAGTCTTCTGCCATGGTCAAGGAATGGGTGTCAATAGGTGTATATTTAATGTTTGTGTTTATGTAATGTTGAGTTTTGACAATGCTGTGAATAATGTGTTCATAGGTAAATATTTATTGTAACCAGTAACGCAACACTTAGCCTTTCCTTGCCAATGTCTCGTGATGGGTGGAGAGGTTCATTATGAGGGGAAATGCAGGATTGCCAAAAAAATTTTTTTTTTTTTTTTTTTTTTTTTTTTTTTTTTTAGATTGGTATATTCTCTTTGTATTGAAGTTCTTGGCACTACCTGGCACTTAAACCCTCACTGTGGATATCTCCGTTGTAGTGATCCGTTACCTTCCAAGTTGGGTGGTGGTTGGCCTAGCTAGTCCAGGGGATGAAGGTTCTTGGTTGTGAGGTGTTGGGTTGTCACTGGGCAGCTGGAGGGAAGTGTAGAGGTGTGTGGTGATGGTGTGGGTGTTCAGAGTGCTTTTCATATTTCCCTCCAGAATGATCTGTGATGTTATTGTTACATTTACTTAATGCTGTTGAATGTATCTCAGGAGGATGTGTTTCATACCAAGAGTCGTTATATATATTGTGTTATGTTTCAAAGTTGACAATGAATTTTAATTTTCTTTCCCTGTATGGCAAATCAAAGCTTGAAACAATCTTCCCAGCAGTGTTTTGAACACTGAACCATCAGGTTAAAGTGTAGGCCAGCCATCCACTTGTAAAGAGGGTGTTGTGTTGTGTTGTGTTGCCCTACCAACACATGGTGCTGCTGGGACACACAGGGTTGAACACTGCTTCATCTGACACATTACTCACTTATTAGTTTTCCTGCGTCACATTGAGTGTCACACAGGAAAATGATGCAAGTGTTTAATAATGAAGGAGGAAAATATTTTTTTCCTTCCTTCCCTGTAAATGAAGCTCTCATTGTTGAGTAACTGCACCTGTCGTTTTCTCATAATGTGTTAATTTGACTGCCACTGTGCTGGCAATGAGTAGTGGCCAGAACATATGCTGGGAAGATGACTTCATGTAATGACTTTACTGTGTTGTACAGAGCCATTGTTGGGGGCAGTGATACTGAGGGCCTGTGGCTGTGTGTTGAGGCACATTTTGTAGTATGGTTGATTACTGCCCCCAGTATTAGCTGATGAATAGGGACCCATGTTGTGGATGGTTTTTGTGGACATGAAAAGTCTTGTATTTTTCCCAGTGTGGGAAGAGAGTTTTCACATTTGAGACAAGGAGGTCAACATTCCTGTGCCTGATAAGGAAGTAATGTGGTTCAGCAGATTAGATATAAAAATATTTTTCCAATGACAGATTAGACAGATTGTTATATTGATGATTAACATTTCCCTTATTCCCTGTAGACAGTTAGGAACATGTACATCTATTCACATTTACTGCCATTGATATTTAAATGTGTTATCTATGAACACCTGCAATAGAGATACAAGTAATGTGTCTTTATCATATACTGCATAGAGGAAAAATGTCTGAGCCTGTGTGTGTGGAGTCTTGGCAAGAAGTGTTGTCATTCAGGTGGAGGAAGGAATTAATGAGATGTCAGCAATGTGTTTTTGTTGAGGTTTAGGAAGTGACATGTTGAACCATTGCATCATACTGCCTGCACCTGTGTTGGCTTTGTGCTTGTAAACTGGTGCATGCAGGTTACTTGTGTGGCAGGTGTTTGTGTTGGCTGGGCAGGGTGGCTGGTGTGGCAGCTGAACACAGTAACATTGTAAAGACAAATGTTGCCAAACTATGGTTGTGGTAAAAAAATATCGGTCCACCTTACCCTTAACTCACTGTGACTTGGTAAACCTTTGTGTGGCAGAGTCTCCTTTTTCCTCTTCCCTACCCTCCCTTACCCCATGTGTCTTGCCACACAGAAAGGGGCCACAAAGTCACAAGGTTAGAGTTAGGTGGGTCAGTGTTTTGTATGCAGCAGTACAATGCTTCAACACACTGCACACCACTGAGAGATTCTGGCCACAGGAATGTCCTGTTTATAGAGTTCTTGTCATGGATGAACTTTCACTCCACTCACTGAAACTTTACAAATTAAAAAGTCTCCTTCAAACAAAATCAGGTTTGGCCTTGAATCATTTGTGTAAAGTGTTTGGGGTTGTGTGATGAGGCAGGCCATGTGAAGGATGCGCACACACACACACACACACACACACACACACAGTTGTTGAGAAGGTCTGGACAGTTTTGTATTTGTCAAGGAAGCTTGCCTTCCCTCTCACTCATGTCACTCCTCATGATTCAGATCAGACTGGGCTAAATAGAACTCAAGAATTGATTAATAAAACAATAAAAAAATGCATGGCAGTACAACATAAGATTACAAGGCACACACTGGTCATTGGCTGTTGATGATAAAGAAATGGAGCAGTGAAAAAGCCATTTGTTTGTAAAATAATGATCCCAAGATTACTGAAGTGAAGTGTTGTGAAAAAACATTGCCACTTACTGCTGTCAGTAGAGGGTATAGGAAATGATGACTGGCCTCAGACATGTATGTGTGTTACTCACCCAGCCCAGCCTCACCACACATGATATTTGAAACCAGCTCTGGCATTTCAAGTGTCTATGTTTCTCAGATAGACAGGAAAAAGACTGATCAAATGAAGCCTATAGAATCCTAAGGCTGCAAGCACCATTTTTGTAAAGGAAGATGTTGAAAGTGACTCCTCTTTCAGCATAAGAGTTCTTGTTAAGTAATACAGTTTTTGAGTCATGATTCCTCCAATGACACCTCCACAAGACTGAATTTGTCTTTATTTGTTACAACAAACTTGTTTTTGGCATAATCTGTCTTTGCTGTGTTGGGTCCATTCTGGCAGCC
Source organism: Eriocheir sinensis (assembly GCF_024679095.1). Taxonomy (NCBI): domain Eukaryota; kingdom Metazoa; phylum Arthropoda; class Malacostraca; order Decapoda; family Varunidae; genus Eriocheir; species Eriocheir sinensis. The sequence continues at coordinate 5,526,005 of NC_066562.1, forward strand.
TTGTGGGTCTAGAGCACCCAGAATGAGGGACATGTGGAAGCAGTGTGGGCAGTGTTGGGTCATGTTGGTGCTGTTTTATACTGTGTGTACCTGTGGCCTCAGGCACTGCTCTGAGGTAAATAAAGGACTGTGATACTAAAGAATGTTGATGTTTATCTATGCCTTGGGATGCCTGTTGAGCTGAGTGTGTAATGTGTTGTAACACAAACTTTTGGGCCATATCATAAAATGTAGAACAAAGATTATTATGTACTTAGATTTGTTACGAAATTAACATTGTATTAAGAATATTTTACACCTTCAGACACATGAATTGAAAACCTTGTGCAAAAATTTTGTAAATATTTTTATCTTTGAGGAAAAGAAGTCATTGCAAATTTGGAGAATGGCAGCATTTTGGGAATCACTTTGAAAGTTGAGGAACTGTGTCATGGGAGTGGCAAAGAAGGAGCAGGAAGGCACAGTGTTGGTCCAGGGGTGGGTGGAGCCTGGCCAGGGAGGGATGGACTGTGGACAGGTGGCTCAGGGATGGTGTTGGTGTAGGGTGGCAAGATTATGTTCAGGAGTAACTTGATGGGTGACTCCTTCCTCCCTTCCCTCCGTGTGATGCATGTCATTGCTCTCCCTGATGGGCCGGCCTCCCTCACCCACGTCTGACCGTGACATGTACTGGTGGTCCTTGTAGTGTGTGGTCATATTGGTCATGGGAGGGAGTCTGCACATCAAGAAACTCTAAACATACCAGAGCAGGGTTGTTGAAGGCACGGGTTGCACAGCAGCGCTGGGTTGTGTTAGACTACTTACTGGGTTGTTAAGTCTTAACGGAGATAATAGACCTTTGGGAGGCACACAGCTCATGGTGCTGTCATTAACCCGTCCGCTGCGATTGGCACGGATTTGGCTTTCACTGGTAGCCTGGTAACATATACTCCCAGGTCTTTCTTTGCCTCTGTGGTGGATAGTGGAGTGTTTCCCATGTGGTATTGGTATGCTGGATATCCCCTCCCAAGGTGCAGGACTTTACATTTTTCTTCATTGAGTTGTAGCAGCCACTTTTTGTTCCATTCCTGTAGCTTGGTGATGTCTTCTTGTAGGAAGTCCACAGTCAAGGGGTAAAGCTCTGCCACACATTTACACCAATACAAAACATGAAAAATACTCATCAGAAAAAGTGACCTTGTATAATAATGGGAATAGCTGTAGAGGAAAATTTTCATTCATAGCATACAAGGAAAAAAATAGGTCACGAGGGTAATACTTCAAGAAAAAAACGGGTCGTGTTGATAAAAGTTTGCCGAACACTGGTGGACGGTAATGGAAAGTTGACGGAAGGGTTTTAAAGGGAGGGAAGATTTTTTTGTAAGCCGAATTTACTGGACTTGACTTCTATTGCGAGTTAAATTCATTCCTCAGTTAAACATGTTAACGCCTTTAGACTGACTATTTCATATACTTCTTCATCTACATTTTTATTGGGTTCTCTCTCCCTTCCCCCCATTACCCTCCACCTCACTATCTCTTATTGTTCATCCATTTCATCCTTCTTACACATGTTCTCAGTCTCATCATTCTTCATCCATCTCATTCTTGGTTTCATCCTTCACTCTCTCTTAACCACTTTCTCAATATCTCCTCATCCATTTGTCTCATCCTCGGTCTCATCCTTCACCTCACAAACACTCCTAACCACCTGTCATCCACTCATCCAGCTATCTATTGGTATTAAGTCATCCATCACCTCATCACTCAGTCTCATATTGTTCATCCATTTCATCCTTCATCTCACTCTAACTTACTCAGTCTCATCATTTTTCATCCATCTCATTCTTGGTTTCATCCTTCGCTCTCTCTTAACCACTTTCTCAATACCTCCTCATCCATTCATCCATCTGTCTCATCCTTGGTCTCATCCTTCACCTCACAAGCACTCTTAACCACCTGTCATCCACTCATCCAGCTCAAATTTTGCATGGGACTATTTACCCCATGAGCAAATATGAAAAAGGAAATGGCTGGAAAATATCTTGAGGTGAGGTGAATCGTGTCGGGGGAGGGTAGAGTAGGGTTGGGGGTCAAGCTTTTTTGGTAGTGTTGTATGATGGGGCGGGAAGCTTCAGGATGGACACTTTTGGATACAGGAATACGTGGACACTTTCACACCCTTAAACAATGTGTGTGTGTGTGTGCGTGTGTGTCAGTGGCTGTTGGCTTTCATCCTTAATTTTTCATATCCTAAGTTCATATATACATTTTTCTCTCATATCCTGATTCACTTTTTCATATCCTAAATTAATCTATATATTATTTTCTCATATCCTGATGCATTCTTTCATATCCTAAATCCATCTATATATATTTTTTCTCATATCCTAACTCATTCTTTCATATCCTTCCTTCATACATATATATTTCTCCTCATCTTTATTCCTTCCTTCATATCCTAAATCCATCTCTATATATTTTTCCTCATCCTCATTCACTCCTTCATATCCTAAATCCATCTATATATATTTTTTCCCATGTCCTGATTCACTCTTTCATATCCTAAACTCATCTATATATCCTTTCCTCATCCTCATTCACTCCTTCATATCCTAAATCCATCTCTATATATTTTTTCCCACATCTTGATTCACTCTTTCATATCCTAAACTCATCTATATATCCTTTCCTCATTCTCATTCACTCCTTCATATCCTAAATCCATCTCTATATATTTTTTCCCACATCTTGATTCACTCTTTCATATCCTAAACTCATCTATATATCCTTTCCTCATTCTCATTCACTCCTTCATATCCTAAATCCATCTATATATATTTTTTCCCACATCCTGATTCACTCTTTCATATCCTAAACTCATCTATATATCCTTTCCTCATTCTCATTCACTCCTTCATATCCTAAATCCATCTATATATATTTTTTCCCACATCTTGATTCACTCTTTCATATCCTAAACTCATCCATATATTTTCCTTTTTATGCTCAAGATTCTGTGACCCGTGTGAGGCTTTGTCTGTGCTTCCATCAGTGAGAAAACTAGACTTGCAATTTTTTTCTGCAACTCGTACTGTCATTCTATATTCCTCCACCTTATTCAATTCATTCTTTGGGTTCGGAGAGAGAAGAGGAGAGGAGAGGAGAAGAGAGAAGGGAGGAGAGGAAAGAGGCAAAAGGAGGGGAGGGAAAAGTATGGGAGAGACTGATGAGGAGAGATTAGTAGAGAAGAAAAAAAAGAAAAAGAGGAACAGTATTTGTTGTAATCTCTCCAATCTCACCCCGCATACTTTTTCATAATTTTCTTCATTTTCTTAACATTTTCTCATCTTAATTTGTGTTGTATTTTATTTTCCTATTTTATATTTTTCTTCCATCCACATTTTTTATCGGCTTTTCTCACCCTTTCCCTTTGTTACGCTCCACTTCACTATCAATCATCCACTCATCCAGCTATCTATTGGTATTAGTCATCCATCACCTTGTCACTCAATCTCATTCTTCATCCATTTCATCCTTCATCTCACTCAAAACTTACTCACTCATAATTTTTCATCCATCTCATTCTTGGTTTCATCCTTCGCTCTCTTAACCACTTTATCTCCTCATCCATTCATCCATCTATCTCATCCTTGGTCTCATGCTTCACCCCACAAACACTTTCTCAATATCTCCTCATCCATTCATCCATCTGTCTCATCCTTGGTCTCATCCTTCCCCCCTCAAACACTTTCTTAATCTCTTATCATCCATTCATCCATCTATCTCATCCATGTCCTCATCCTTCACCTTTCAAACACTTTCTCAGAGTCATCCATTCATCCATCTCATCCTTGCCCTCATCCTTCACCTCTCAAACACTTTCTCAGTCTCATCCATTCATCCACCTCATCCTTGCCTCATCCTTCACCTCTCAAACACTTTCTCAGTCTCATCCATTCATCCACCTCATCCTTACCTCATCCTTCACCTCTCAAGCACTTTCTCAGTCTCATCCACCTCATCCTTGGTCTCATCCTTCACCTCTCAAGCACTTTGTCTCATCCACTCATCCACTTCATCCTTGCCCTCATCCTTCACCTCTTAAGCACTTTCTCAGTCTCATCCACTCATCCACCTCATCCTTGGTCTCATCCTTCACCTCTCAAGCACTTTCAGTCTCATCCATTCATCCACCTCATCCTTGCCCTCATCCTTCACCTCTCAAGCACTTTCAGTCTCATCCATTCATCCACCTCATCCTTGCCCTCATCCTTCACCTCTTAAGCACTTTCTCAGTCTCATCCACTCATCCACCTCATCCTTGCCCTCATCCTTCACCTCTTAAGCACTTTCTCAGTCTCATCCATTCATCCAGCTCATCCTTGCCCTCATCCTTCACCTCTCAAGCACTTTCTCATCCATTCATCCACTTCATCCTTACCTCATCCTTCACCTCTCAAGCACTTTCTCAGTCTCATCCACTCATTCACCTCATCCTTCCACAATCCAATCAATCAATCTCATCACTTTTCATCCATCTATCTCATCCACTCTCAATTTTACCCTTACACTTAGTTAATCTCTGTCCACCCGCCCATCCATCCATCCATCTCATCCTTAACCTGTCCGCTGCGATTGACACGGATTTGGCCTTCACTGGTAGCCTAGTAACATATACTCCCAGGTCTTTCTCTGCCTCTGTGGTGGATAGTGGAGTGGTTCCCATGTAGTATTGGTGTGCTGGATATCCCCTCCCAAGGTGCAGGACTTTACATTTTTCTTCATTGAGTTGTAGCAGCCACTTTTCGTTCCACTCCTGTAGCTTGGTGATGTCTTCTTGTAGGAAGTCCACAGTCAAGGGGTTAATCTACTTTTCACCTCACTGCCATACCCTGCCAATCCCCAGCCAGCCATCATCTGTATTTCCCTGCTATGAGAGAGAGGGGAGTGTCAAAATGCCTCTCCACCCACAGTTGGCCCTCTCTTCTGGCCACTCAATTCTGTTTTCTCTTAACCCGGTAGCAGCGGGGATCATGTTTCTTAATGGTCCCTCTAAGCGAGAAAAATGAGAAAAAATCATCACTCACACAAACCGTTTCATAATATATATCAAAGCATTTGTGATCAGTTTATGCATCATCTACTTTGGGGGGGTTATATCATGTCACAAATTTGGCCCGTTGCTGCTACACGGTAAAGCCACAAATTTGGCCCGTCGCTGCTACACGGTAAAGCCACAAATTTGGTTGTCGCTGCTACGGTAAAGCCACAAATTTGGCCCGTAGCTGCTTCACAGTAAAGCCACAAATTTGGCCCGTCGCTGCTACACGGTAAAGCCACAAATTTGGCCCGTCGCTGCTACACGGTAAAGCCACAAATTTGGCCCGTCGCTGCTACACAGTAAAGCCACAAATTTGGCCCGTCGCTGCTACACGGTAAAGCCACAAATTTGGCCCGTCGCTGCTACTGGGTTAAGCGAGGATTGGTTAGCGGCCTTTTCCTTTTCTTTTTTTCTTTTATCTCTTTCCTTTTTCTTTAACTCTTCTTTTACTGTTTTGTCTTGAGCTTCTTCCATTGTTGTGAAAAAAAATGTATGTGTATGTTTCTCGACACATTTTCATTTCATCCGCATCTCACAGTGACTTGTTCTCTCCACAGCGGGACCTTCATCATGGAGTACGTGGGCGAGGTCTTCGACACGCGGGAGTTCAAGCGTCGGAGGAAGGAGTACGCGAGGGACATGCGGGCCCACTTCTACTTCATGGCCCTCAAGTCTGACCAGCTGATTGACGCTACTCGGATGGGGAACATCTCGCGTTTCATCAACCACTCCTGCGACCCCAATGCTGAGACGCAGAAGGTGTGTATTTACCTAGTTCTAGTTTTACAGGGCCTGGGCTTTACGCTCGTGTGGTCTCGTCTCTGTGTCTATATTCATCCAACTTTTCCTTAAAGCTTTGCACACTCCTCGCCAATATTACATCCTCACTCAGTCTGTTCCAAACCTCTATCTTTCTTTTGTGTGCATGTGTGTTTGTGTGTGTGTGTTGGTAAGGGCAAGGGAGAGAGGAAAGACTGGTGAGGAGAGGAGAGATGAGTAGAGAAGAGGAGAAAAGAGAAAATAAAGGAGAGGAGAGAGGTAAGGCGGGGGGGAAGAGGAGAGGAGATAAGTTATTTGCTAAACTTCCTTCATATGTGTGTTCGTATGTTGTATTATTGTTTACTATTCTGTAGGTTTGGTATTTATTTATTTATTTATTATTGTGGGTCTGTGGGAGTGTTATAAAGACAGAATGCATTTGAGAGACAGACAGACAGACAGACAAACATATGCAGACAAACAGACATGCAGACAGACAGACAGAGAGAGAGAGAGAGAGAGAGAGAGAGAGAGAGAGAGAGAGAGAGAGAGAGAGAGAGAGACATATGCAGACAGACATATACAGACAGACATTTGCAGAGAGGCAGACAGACAAACAGACAAAGAGTGCATGGTTCAATAGGCTTGTTTGTGTTCTTACCTGTCATTAGTTTATCAGTCTCATTTTTTTCTTCCTCTACTCTTATTTACTTATTTCTTTTATTTTTTCTTTTATTTATTATTTATTTATTTATTTATTTATTTTTTTTTTTTTGTGTGTGTGTGTGTGTGTGTGTTTGTTTGTTTGTATGTGTGTGTAACTTTCCTTTGTTTCATCTCCCTTCGCCAACCTCAAACAACAACAACATCAAATTTCTCGTTCCCTTCTCTTGCAGTGGACGGTGAATGGTGACCTCAGGATTGGCTTTTTCTCCAAGAAGCACATCGAGGCGGGAGAGGAGATTAACTTTGACTACAGACTGGAGAGATATGGGTAAGTGTGTGTGTGTGTGTGTGTGTGTTTTTACCTAGTTGTAGTGTTCGGAATGTTAGATAAGCTTGTTTTGTCCTGTTTCCATATCTATTTTCATGTGTGTGGGTGTGGGTGTATGTATGTATGTATGTATGTGTGTGTGTGTGTGTGTGTGTGTGTGTGTGTGTGTGTGTGTGTGTGGTCACTTGAGAAACAAAATGTAAGCCATGTAATCCATATAAAAGAGGAGCTTTAAAATTTACCTAAAAAAATAAAAAAAAAAAAATTTAAGATGAGTAAAATAACATATGGTACACAAAACATTACAAATCATTCACCAGTTATTCATCATTCATCTATTATTCACCCAGGCTTTCTATTTCCCCCCTCCTTATTCGCACCTTTGAGCTGTTGCCTATCCCGTAAGAAGACAAATAAATAAATAAAAAAAATAAAACCGTCACGCTTGCCTCGCCCCGCAGCCGTGAGCCCCAGAAGTGTTACTGTGGCACCGCTATCTGCCGCGGTTGGCTCGGGGAATCACCAGACGAACAGACCAAGGAGGAGAAGGACGAGGCACGGCGGAAGGAGGAGCGAGACAGGCGGAAGAGGGAAGAGCGGCGAGCCTACTTTGAGGACATTGATGTAAGAAAGGTTTGGATTCTTAATTATGTTTGGGTGTGTAGTGGATTTGGGGGTTGAGTTTATGGGTATATTTATCATCCACTTGGCTTGTTTTAACCTGTCTGCTGTGATTGGCACGGATTTGGGGGTTGAATTTATGGGTTTATTTATCATCCAATTCGCTAGTTGTTTAAACCCGTCCGCTGCGATTGGCACGGATTTGGGGGTTGAGTTCATGGGTTTATTTATCATCCAATTCGCTAGTTGTTTTAACCCGTCCGCTGCAATTGGCACGGATTTGGGGGTTGAGTTTATGGGTATATTTATCATCCAATTGGCCTGTTGTTTTAACCTGTCCGCTGCAATTGGCACGGCGTTAATGGTTTGTCCACTGTAAGAGTTAGGGTACAGTCACCAATTTGTATGTGCTCTTCAGTGGGCATATATATTTTTTTTATCAAGGATCAAGTTACTTAGTTTCATATTCAGGTTCGTTCCCTGTTGCCGTGATCATGGGTTACTTTTGTACTCGGTGAAATAGTGCCTCATCGTCAAGGAACTTTTTCATTATGATCAGAAGCTATCAAGTTAGTATAATCTGTGTTAATGTATTTTCTCACAGCTGAAGCAATATCCTTACCAAGTACCTTCTCTTACCTCCTCTGTTTTTGTTTTTCTGTGTCTGTCTGTCTGTCTCTGTCTGTGTCCCCCCTCTATCTGTCTGTCTGTGTCTATCTTCCTCTCTATCTGTCTGTCTGTGTCTATCTTCCTCTCTATCTGTCTGTCTGTGTCTCTACCTCCCTCTGTATGTCTGTCTATCTGTCTCTCTGTCTGTGTCTATCTCCCTCTGTCTCTCTCTGTCTGTGTCTATCTTCCTCTGTATCTGTCTGTCTTCTCTCTCTCTTATTCATCATCTTCCAAACTTTTCTCATGTTAACCATTTCTCTCGTAACCTTTCCTCTCCTATCAGTCTCTCTCTTAACCATCTCTCCCTCTCCTAACCATTTCCTGACCGCCTTCCTTCTTCCACAGCTCGAGGATGAGATCGAGAAGCTCAACTCCCACAAGCTTCGGAACAGACAGGATACGCTCAACCTCTCCCGACTCATGGTGCGCGCCGAGGACTTCAGCTCGCGCGTCATGCTCCTGCAGCTCCTTCAGACGGGCGAGCCGGCGTGTCGTAGGCTCTTCCTCGACTACCATGGCCTCAAGGTGCTCTGGTCCTGGATGGCGGATCTTGGGCTCTCCCGCCAACACACGGCTCTCAAGGTGGAGGTGAGTGGTGGGATGTGTTGATGGATTTTTCTTTTATTTATTTTTCTTTTTTTTTTTCTTCTCTCCTTTCCTCTTTTTTCTCTCCTTTCCTCTCCTCTTTTTTTTCTTTTTTCTTCCTTTCCTTTTCTTATCTTCTCCTCTTTTTTCTCTCCTTTCCTCCCCTCTTTTTCTTTTCTCTTCCTTTCCTTTTCTTATCTTTTCTCCTCCTCTCCTTTTTTCTTTTCTTTTCTATTCTCTTCTTCTCTTCTCTTTTCTTTTACCTTTTCTTCTTCTCCTTTATTTCCTCTAATCTCCTTTCCTTTCTTCTAATCTCCTCTCTTATCTCCTTTCCTTTCCTCTCATCTCCTTTACTTTCCTTTAATCTCCTTTTTTCTCTTCTTTCCTTTCCTCTTATCTCCTTTCTTCTCTCCTTTCCTTTCCTGTAATCTCTTTTTTCTCTTCTTTTCTCTCCACCATTTCTTTTTTTTTCTCTCTGTCTTTTCCTCTATTAATCATCACTCCCTCTCCGCAGATCCTCAAGACCCTGGAGGTCCTTCCCATCACCAACAAAACGCAGCTCACCGACAGCCGCGTTCTCTCCCTGGTGGAGCGATGGAGCGGCCAGGGGGGGTGCACGCGCTCCTCCACCTCCTCCACTAGTCTCTCCCCGCCCCCGCCACCGCCCCCACCACCCAAGACCAGCGAGGCCGCCCTACCCCCGCCGGCGCCGAACCTTCCTGCAACTCCTGCCTCTGCTGCTGAAATGGATCCGAGTAATAAAAAGTCGAGGTTGGTGGTGTTTGGATTTTTTGTTGTTGTTATTTATTTATTTTTAGTCTACATTTGTTTGTCTATTCTTATCTACTTTTCTGTTTATTTGTTCGTTTACCTTTTTGATTCGTTTATATTGATTAGTCATTTTTCTTGTTTATCTTTTTTATTTGTTTATATTAATTACTTTCATTTTTATCCGATCATTTATTTCTTTGTCTATTTGTGTATCTATTTATTTGTATTTATTAATCTATCATACCTTTATTTTTATTTATTTGTTTGTATATGTTACTTTATTTACTTTCCCTTTCCTGAAGTTGTCAAATTTACATGGATTGGTTTTAATATTTCTCCATTTTCTCGATTCTTCCTCGTATTCTTCTTTCTCGTTTTCTCTTGCCTCCTCTCTCCTCGCATTTACTCTCCTCTCCTTTTCACTCTCTTCTTTGTCTCCTTTTCTCTTTAATCCCCATCTCTTCACTCTCTTTTTCTCATCTTCCCTCTCCTCTCCTCTCCTCTCCTCTCTCCTCTCTCCTCCCTCTTCTTTCCTCTTCTCTCTCCTCTCTCTTCCCTCTTCTCTCCTCTCTCCTCTCTCTTCCCTCTTCTCTCCTCTCCTCTCTCCTCTGTCTTCCCTCTTCTCTCCTCCTCTCTCCTCTGTCTTCCCTCTTTTCTCCTCTCCTCTCTTCTCTGATCTTTACACTCCATCATCTCAACAGTGACACCAGTGAGGAGTCAGATAGCGAGACGGAGCCCAAGTTACCCATCGAGGGCTCCAGCGCGGACGACAGCAGCATGGACTCAGAGGTGGATAACCCCAAGACAGGCATGGAGGAGGAGAGCAGCGACTCCAATGATGCCAAGGACACCGCCGCCGCTGCCTCCTTGATCCCTGGGGCAGAGGAGAAGCTGAGGGCGGAGGGACTGTCGGACGAGGAGAAGGAGGTGCAGGAACTTCTGGAACTGCACAAGTCGATGGTGGAACTAGCCCAGAAGCTCCTTGACGCCTGGAAGAACCTCAAGGAGTTCTTCCGGATCCCCAAGAAGGAGCGGATCGAGCTGATGAAGGAGCACGAGAGGGAGGTGGACCGTGGCTACAAGGAGTATCTCGACCAGGCCTCCGAGAGCGACCGGGACTCCGAGAGGGACAGGGACCGCAGGGACAAGGACAGGTATGGGGTGATGGGAAGCAGGACTGGGGTTGTTAAATGCTAGGGTAGGCTGGTCAGGTTAGGCAAGGTTAGGTCAGGTCATGTCAGATTTGGTTACGTTAGGTTAGGTTAAGTTAGGCCAGGCTAGGGTAGGTTAGGTCGTCAGGTCAGGTCAGGCAAGATCATGTCAGATTTGGTTAGGTTAGGTTAAGTTAGGCCAAGCTAGGTTAGGTTAGGTCATCAGGTCAGGTTAGGCAGGGTTAGGTCAGGTCAGGTCAGATTTGTTTAGGTTAGGTTTGGTTAAGTTAGGCCAGGCTAGGGTAGGTTAGGTCATCAGGTCAGGTTAGGCAAGGTTAGGTCAGGTCAGGTCAGATTTGGTTAGGTTAGGTTAGGTTAGGTTATGATGTGTTTGTTTATTCTTTCCTGCCCAGGTTAGGTTAGGTTAGGCTGGGTGTGCTAAGGATAGATTTGCATAAGTTGGATTAATTTTAGATTGGATTAGCATTTAACTCACATATCCTTAACCCACTAGCTGCGGGGATCATGTTTCTTAATGGCCCCTCTAAGCGAGAATAATGAGAAAAAATCATCACTCACGCAAACCATTTCATAATATATATCAACGCATTTGTGACCAGTTTATGTATCATCTATTTTGGGGGGTTTATATCATGGCACAAATTTGGCCTGTCGCTGCTACACGGTAAAGCCACAAATTTGGCCCGTCACTGCTACCAGGTTAAAAAAGCACCTACATTCTCCTCTACTCATCCTTCATGCTCCTTTTTCCTCTCTCTACATAGGTTAGGTTAGGCTAGGTTATGTTAGGTTGCATTAGGTTAGGTTAGGTTTGCATTGATGTGATTTGTGTTAGATTGAATTAGGATTTGTTTAGCTCACCCACATCCTTCTCTACACATCCTTCACGCTCCTTTTTCCTTCTCTACACAGGTTAGGTTAGGTTTGCATTGATGTGATTTGTGTTAGATTGAATTAGGATTTGTTTAGCTCACCCACATCCTTCACGCTCCTTACACAGGTTAGGTTAGGTTTGCATTGATGTGATTTGTGTTAGATTGAATTAGGATTTGTCTAGCTCACCCACATCCTTCTCTACACATCCTTCACACTCCTTACACAGGTTAGGTTAGGTTTGCATTGATGTAATTTGTTTTAGATTGAATTAGGATTTGTCTAGCTCACCCACATTCTCTTCTACACATCCTTTATGCTCCTTTTTCCTTTCTTACACAGGTACAACCGCCGGGACCATCACTACGACAGGCGGCGGCGGTCCCCAGACAGAGAGAAGGACCGCTACTCAAGGGTCCGCGGGTCATCCAGGGAAGACCGGTCATCAGACTCCCCGAAGATGTCCAAAGAGCAGAGACGACAGCTGTTTGAACTCAAGGTAAGGGAAGAAAAGGAAAGGAAGAGAAGGGAAGGGAGGGAGGGAGGGGAGAAGGAAGGAAGGAAGGAAGGAAGGAGGAGGAAGGAGGAGGAGGGAGGAGGGAGAGGAGGAGAAGAAAGGAAAGGAAGGAAGGAAGGGAGGAAGGAAGGACAGGAAGGAAGGAAAGAAGGAAGGGAAGGGAAGGAAGGAAGGAAGAGGAAGGAAGGAGAGAAGGAAAGGAAGGGAAGGGAAGGGAGTGGAAGGAAATGAAAGGAAAGGAAGGAGAGGGAGGGAGAGGACCAAGGAAGGAAGGAAAAGGAAAGGGAGCAAGAGATGGGAGGAGAGAAGAAAGGGAAGGAAAGAGAGGAAGGGAAGGAGGGAAAAAGAGAAGGAAGGGAAGGGAGGAGAGAGAGAAGACAGAGAAGAGAGGAAGGAGGAAACAAAGGGAAATGGTGTCAATAATAATAATAATAGTAATAATAATAATAATAATAATAATAATAATAATAATAATAATGTGTCTCTCCTGTTGACCTGCTTCCCTCTTCCCCAGGTTCAGCAGCAGGAGGAGGAGGCCAAGCAGAGGAAGATGCAGGAGGAGATGTGGACCATGCATGTAGACCGGTGCCGTCTCTTGGGCCATGACCCGTACCTCACCCCCATCTTTGACCCCACCTACCAGTACTTCTGGGACCCCGTGGCCGCCAACTGGCAGCCCTACACTGGATCCGGTGAGATGGGGCGCCGGGTGGTGGTGGTTTGCTTGTTGTGTACAGCTGGCTTGTCTCAGGCTTTCATTTTTTTGTTGCTTTCTGTGATTATAAAGAATATTGTTTTCCATCATGTAGTCACGGCATCAAGCCTAAGCTGTAGCTGTTTGTTGCCAGTGGTGGGCACCGCTAACCCAAGAGTTGGCTTCGCTAATTGGTAATCCACTAACTAAAACGTCAGCTTTGTTTACGCTAAACCGCTAAACTGATAAAGAAATTATTGGAAGCTAATGCTAACTGCCAACTTTTTTATATGGATTTGGCTTCATTCTAGTATTTTGACTCTTAAGACTCTTAAAAACAGACCTAGTGATGTGAAATTTGAATATTTTGTAGTTTAGACCAAAAAGTTTCTTTAATAATTATCCAGTTAGCCAACTTTAAGGCACAATTTACCCAAAAGTGGAGGCCCTGGAATTATTGCGCCATGTGGCTCAACTGGTGCTGTGTCCGCCCACAACGGACAAGAACAAACCTGTATGAATTTTTTAGTGGACTTAAAATTAGCGGAGGAGGAACTACATTTAGTGGAAGCTAATTGGTCAGCTAACTGTTTTGAAAGTTAGCAAAAATGCTAATCTGCCAATGAAAAAGTGAGCTTCGCTAATCAGCGGTCAGCGGAGCCGTGCCCACCACTGTTTGTTTCTCTTCACCCTCACCAAAAACATGAGTTGAAAACCTCGTGGTAGTTTTTTCTGCCGACGGTTTCCTCGTTGTTCAAGGTGTGCAGGTGTTGTATTTTGTGTAAGGCAGAGCTTTGGTGTGTACCTGTTCATGCGTGCATGTGCGCGCCCCTAACAGTGTGTGTGTTGCCAGACCCCAACCTGCCGGTGCCTGCCGCCTACGGCCTCAACAAGGGCGAGGGCGACGGCTCCCCCATGACGCTAGTGATGGCTGGGGCGCAAGGCTGCCGCCTCGGGGGGGCCGGAGAGCTGCCGGGGCTGGGCCAGGGGGGGCCCGACGACCCCCTCAACCCTGCCAACATTCCACTGCCAGGGGAAGTACCGATGCTGCCCCCTGGCTCCCCCTCCCAGGGTGTGGATGGCACACCGCCACACGCTGCCAAGCTTATGTCCATCCCCCTGCCAGGCGAGCCAGCGACTGTGGGCCTGGAGGGTGTGCCTGGCCTGGGGGGCGAGGGCGCGGAGGTCCCCAGCGCCATCACCATCCACCTGCCGGCACGCTGGCGTGTGGCACGGGATGCCGACGGACACGTCTACTTCTACCACGTCAAGACGCGCATCACCCAGTGGGAGCCACCCACCATCCTCACGCCGGGCCTCGCCTCAGACTCATCCTCGTCATCGTCCTCATCGTCTGACTCGGACTCCAGCAGCACCACCGACGTGAGTCACCCGCCGCCCCGACTACCTGTGCTCCCCGTGGGTGTGTCAGTGAGGCCTGCCAGGCAGCCTTGGGGGCCAAGCCTCACCCCTGCCTACCTCCAAGGGCCAGACAGCCACTCACTGACACACCACACACAAATGATGACAACTTTCCCTCACTCATTTACATATATAGCAGTGCTTAGTGGGCCTTTTTGTGTTTTGTTTTTGCCCTTGACCTGCTTCCTCTGCTGTAAAAAACCCACAAGACGTGTCAGTAACCTTCCTGTGTTGCTGTTCCAGAGTGAAGACTTCTCCACGGAAGAGGAGGAGGAGGAGGAGGCAGCAGAGGAGGTGGAGACGGTGGAGCGCAGTGAGGTGTCCAACGAGAAGATGATCCGCCACCCGAAGAACTCCAAGCGGCGGCGGTCGGAGGCGCTGGTCCAGGAGAGGGTCATCAGTGTGAGTGTGATGACCTATGCTGACCTTGACCCTCACTCTGACCTGACTCTCTACTGCCTTACTCATATTCACCTGACTCATTCTTCTTCACCTTCACCCTTCCTCTTTCCATCCTTCATCTTAAGTCTGTTCCCTATTCCTCCACCATTCTTAGTAACATTGATTGCACTCTGGACTCTTTCTTTCCATTTCCTTTTCTCCACCATTCTTAGCAATTGTTACACTGTCTCCTTCCCATTCCTTCTTCAGTCCCTTCCCTTCCTTCCCCCATTCCCAGCAGCCATGACAAGCTTATTCCTTTCCTTTCCATTCCTTCAATCCCTTCCCTTCCTTCATTCCCAGCAACCATGACAAGCTTACTCCCTTCCTTCCCATCCCTTCGTCAGTCCCTTCCCTTCCCTTCCTCCATTCCCAGCAACCATGACAAGCTTACTCCCTTCCTTCCCATCCCTTCGTCAGTCCCTTCCCTTCCCTTCCTCCATTCCCAGCTTACTCCCTTCCTTCCTCTCATTCTTTCCACCATTCCCAGCACCACACTTCCTGATAACTAAAAATATATAACAGCAACATATGAATACCTCGTGACCATAATCTGACTCCTGGCCGTTCCCTTCTTCAGCCCATCCTGGAGATCGACAAGGAGGCAGCGAGGAGAGAGCGAAGGGAGGCAAAGGAGCGGGCACGGGAGGAGGCCAGGCAGGAGAGGCAGGAGGAGCGAAACACAAGGACGCAGAAGGAGGAAAAGACCCAGCAAACGACTGACCAGCAACAGACGGAGGAGGAGGTGGTGGTGGCGGTACCAGGAGAGAGGGAGAGGGAGAGGGAGAGGGACAGGGAGAGGGAGAGAGAAAGGAGGGCGGAGAGACACGAAGCGAGAGCCAAGAGAGAGAAGGTAAAGGTGGGTCTTGTTCGGCAGTGTTTGGCCGATGCTTCTTTTGTTTTGTTTTCTGAGTTGATTTATTGCCGAGTCCTGGAGTGAGGCGGAGTGTTGACCAGCGCCAAGCCTGTGTGGAAGGGTCTGAGGATAAGTGAGGGACAAAAGTCGTGTTAAGTGTGGTGAAATCCTAAGGCTGAACATGTGGTATATTCTGCAGTTTATCAAAGGGATGGTTAGTAGCACTGACTGGAGTTACCATCTGGTCCATATAGTTATTGTTTTTGGAAAGTAGTTTGGAAAGTTTCGTTTAGTCGGCGCAACGTCTGTGGTCATATGCCGGAGAGAGACAGAAGGGGAAGGAATTATAGAAGGGAACAGATCCCAGGAGACAGGATACAACCCCCGATTAATACCTGCTACCCATTCACTGCTGGGTGGACAGGGACGAAGGGTATCGGAAAAGCCGCCCAAATTTTTCCACTCCGCCCGGGAATCAAACCCGGGCTCTCTTGGTTGTGAGCCGAGTGTGCTAACCACTGCACCACGAAGCCCCCGTGTTGTTTTTGGAGATAGACCACATGTTTAGCCTGCCCACATTGCATGACACGACTATTGTCCCCCACTTACCTGTTCATTATGTTTGTGTTGTTGAATCAGGCAAACTGAACACCCTATGATGATGTACATACAGTTTACAAATGAATACAAATCTACTTAGTATTTTATGTAAAGTGTAAGGTGTTCACTTTGATTCACGCACAATAGATATGATGGACGGATTACTTCACAGAACCTTTTTATACCGTGTTGTGCCGAGAAAATGATACACTACTTCATTCCGGGACTTTTTGACATTTCTGATGGATTTATTTTGTTTTGTGTTCTGATCCTGACACAGCAACCATTCACACACACAGTTCATGGTAGTGACACGCCAGCAGTTTGGAGTAATTTTTTCTCCAGTGCATACATGTTCTGTTTTCTGCAGGATTATTTTTTTGTGGGCGACAACAAACACACTTCTTGGACATCCTTAGTTTTATTTCGTGAGGAGAAAATATTTTCCAAAAGTGTTAAATTTTTGTTGACATTTTGAGTACTCCACTTTCCCACACATGCACACACACTTATGTGAAGCGCCTTCCAGATGAATATTTTTCTTTTGCTGAATTACTTTTCATTGGCCAAACAGCTGCTGTAGATGTTTACATTTGTATATGTCATGATAACATTCTCAATAGTTTTAATTAACTATATATTTTTAATTAACAATGTAAGGAATATGATCAGGAATTCTCTGTTAAATAGGCAGAGGTGGACCAGCCATCACTGAACCTGGGAGACATTCAAACAGCTCAATGACAATCTGTTAAACAATATTTTATCACATGGTTTGGATGCCTGGCTCTGCAGACGTTCCATTGTGTCCTCACTTTTATATGAATTGAATTATGTTATTCGGCACCATGCTGTACCCTCACACCCACCCACTAAACCTGCCCCTCTTCCCACAGAGCAAGGAACGCGCAGCCACTGCCATCGCCGACAACAGCGATGCAGCACGCAAGATCAAGGACACCTTCCGTTCCAAGATGGCAACCTTCATTGTGTCGGTGCTGAACCCGTACAGGCGCGGGGACTGCCGGGAGGGGAAGATCACCTGCACCGAAGACTTCAAGTACCTGGCACGCAAGGTGAGGTGGGAAGGAGACATGAGAGACACTTGGGGGAAGGGACTGAAGGTGTTTTAGGCATGTTATAGCCTATAGTATGTAACCCCACACTATGTTGACATACCCCACAGGCACATGAATAATTCTCTCTCAAAGTTATCTCCATAAAACTAAGGCTGTGCTGTGCTTCTCCACTCCCACTGAAAAAGAAGGGATCAGTAAGATTAGTAACACTGAAATCATTGACCCACACCAAGAGTATGGACGTCTCAATGCATCATCATCTTACACTACCCCTTCCCTCTCCTCCCCAGCCACCCCACACTACCCCTTCCCTCTCCTCCCCAGCCACCCCACACTACCCCTTCCCTCTCCTCCCCAGCCACCCCACACTACCCTTCCCTCTCCTCCCCATCCACCCCACACTACCCCTTCCATCTCCTCCCCAGCCACCCCACACTACCCCTTCCCTCTCCTCCCCAGCCACCCCACACTACCCCTTCCCTCTCCTCCCCAGCCACCCCACACTACCCCTTCCCTCTCCTCCCCAGCCAACCCACACTACCCCTTCCCTCTCCTCCCCAGCCCCCCCACACTACCCCTTCCCTCTCCTCCCCAGCCAACCCACACAACCCCCTTCCCTCTCTCCTCCCCAGCCACCCACACTACCCCTTCCTCTCCTCCCCAGCCACCCCACACCACCCCTTCCCTCTCCCTCCCCAGCCACCCCACACTACCCTTCCTCTCCTCCCCAGCCACCCCACACCACCCCTTCCTCTCCTCCCCAGCCACCCCACACCCCTTCCCTCTCCTCCCCAGCCACCCTTCCTTCTCCTCCCCAGCCACCCCACACTACCCCTTCCCTCTCCTCCCCAGCCACCCCACACTACCCCTTCCCTCTCCTCCCCAGCCAACCCACACTACCCCTTCCCTCTCCTCCCCAGCCACCCCACACTACCCCTTCCCTCTCCTCCCCAGCCACCCCACACTACCCCTTCCCTCCTCCCCAGCCACCCCACACTACCCCTTCCCTCTCCTCCCCAGCCACCCCACACTACCCCTTCCCTCTCCTCCCCAGCCACCCCACTGCCCTTCCCTCTCTCCTCCCCAGCCACCCCACACCACCCCTTCCCTCTCTCCTCCCCAGCCACCCCACACTACCCCTTCCCTCTCCTCCCCATCCACCCCACACAACCCCTTCCCACTCCACCCCAGCCCACCCACACTACCCCTTCCCTCTCCTCCCCAGCCACCCCACACAACCCCGTCCCGCACCTACCCAGCCACCCCACACCACCCCTTCCTCTCCTCCCCAGCCACCCCACACTGCCCTTCCCTCTCCTCCCCAGCCACCCCACACCTACCCCTTCCCTCTCCTCCCCAGCCACCCCACTACCCCTTCCCTCTCCTCCCCAGCCACCCCACACCACCTTCCTCTCCTCCCCAGCCACCCCACCCCTTCCCTCTCCTCCCCAGCCACCCCCCTTCCCTCCTCCCCAGCCACCCCACACCCTTCCTCTCCTCCCCAGCCACCCCACACCACCCCTTCCCTCTCCTCCTCCCCAGCCACCCCACACTACCCCTTCCCTCTCCTCCCCAGCCACCCCACACTACCCCTTCCCTCTCCTCCCCAGCCACCCCACACCACCCCCTTCCCTCTCCTCCCCAGCCACCCCACACTACCCTTCCCTCTCCTCCCCAGCCACCCCACACCACCCCTTCCCTCTCCTCCCCAGCCACCCCACACCACCCCTTCCCTCTCCTCCCCAGCCAACCCACACCACCCCTTCCCTCCCTCCCCAGCCAACCCACACCACCCCTTCCTCTCTCCCCAGCCAACCCACACTACCCCTTCCCTCTCCTCCCCAGCCACCCCACACTACCCCTTCCCTCTCCTCCCCAGCCACCCCACACTACCCCTTCCCTCTCCTCCCCAGCCCCACCACCCCTTCCCTCCCCCTTCCTCTCCTCCCCAGCCACCCCACTACCCCTTCCCTCTCCTCCCCAGCCACCCCACACCACCCCTTCCTCTCTCCTCCCCAGCCACCCCACACCTCTCCTCCCCAGCCACCCCACTACCCCTTCCCTCTCCTCCCCAGCCAACCCACACTACCCCTTCCCTCTCCTCCCCAGCCAACCCACACTACCCCTTCCCTCTCCTCCCCAGCCAACCCACACTACCCCTTCCCTCTCCTCCCCAGCAGCTAATGCCTCTCTTCTCCTCTTACAGCTGACACACTTCGTCATGGTGAAGGAGCTCAAGCAACTACACAGCATTGAGGCTTTGGAGTGCAGCGACAGTGTCAAGCACAAGACCAGAGACTTCGTGCGCAAGTACATGAGCAAGTACGGCTCCGTGTTCAAGCGCGACCCCAATGACACCAAGGAGTACTGAGGGAGGTGGTGCAGTGACCCATCCTAGAGTGTCTTGGGGTGTTGACTGTGATTTGTAAAAGGGGAAAGTCAGATTCTGCCACCCTCTCACCCCATGCCCTGCACCCTAGACATCCCTGTTGCTGCGGGTCAGGTCTGCGTCTGCCACTAACAGGGTGTACAAGATGGCCTGGTTCTGGGCCGTCACACCCTCTCATCCCTCGGCCTACACCCCAGATATCCATGTTGCTGCTGCCGTGTAGAGTGAAGCTAGGTGGAAGGAAGGCAAGTGGAGAGTTTTCAGTGTGTGTCCTGTGAAGTGAAGGTCATTCCTCCTGCCTCTCCATGAGTTTGACAAAGGCTGGCGAAGATGCGACGGTAACCTGACGGACTTGCTTGGTTTATTTATTTCTTATTCATCCTTCGGCGTGACCCTCGAGAAGCGTAAAGGTGGATTTTGAACGAGACAACTTGGGAAAGGAAAGGTAACACTGAACTGCTACACACTGGCTGGGTTCAACTTATGGCCAAAGATTGTTATTTCGGAGGCGACAGCAAAGGACTGATCACGCCTCCAGGAACATACAGTTAGTTGTGTAGAAAATCCACACCGGACCAGCTTCAAGTGGCTAGTGTATTTTATTTTTTCAAGGCTGTGTTTGCTTCTCTGCGCCTGGCCCCGAATTAACTATGCGATAAGGAGTGTGCCTTGGCCAGGGTGTGCGGTGTGGACAGGGCAAAGTGTGGCGGGGGAGGAGTGTGCAAGGGAGCATTGATTGGTACAACATTGACGGTACAAAGCAGGCGAAAACAATGCATACTAAGGTGTTTTAATTCATGCAGCCAGATCACAAAAAAGGGATTAGATGTGAAGTGTGTTTAGGACCCTTTTTCTTTTCCTTAATTTATGGGATGAGGATAAACAATACAAAAGGACAGTAAACAAATGGGATTACATGTGAAGTGCGGTATCCTTTTTCTTTTCCTATTTAATTCATCGGATGAGAGAAAACAGTTTATTGGGTTTCACATTTTAACAAGGAAGGTCGATAGACGGATTGGGGTTATGTGGCCATGGCGTCGCAGTTGTCAGGGTCACACGGCACCGAGTGTGTACGGAAGGTGCGCTCAACGTCTTGGTGAGTGAAGAAGGAGTGCGAAAGGAGACACACCCAAACTTGAGTCCTGGTCATTAAATAAAAGAGTGGCTCCAGTCCCCATGTTTTTGGTGAGTCTGGTGGGTCGCTCCGCCTCAGGACTGTTACATATGCGGTCAGGAATTACGCTCTTGACATATCGTAAGGGACACACAGAAGATATTTTGTTAGACACTTGGATGTTCTCAAAGGACGCACATACTGACAGTGACGAAGATGATGATGACACGAATAGCAATGTTACGCGTGGTGATTTTATAACCGACGGAAAATATGACGCAGATAAAAATTAATGAAACGCGACTTTTTACGATGGCTTCTCCGAGGTTGTGGAGCAAGACGTGTCCGAACATAGTATAAATTCACTCTGGGTGTTCCGACTTAATGTGTAAGAAGTTTTCTGTAGATGTTGTTGTTAAATGTACATAATTTTATGGATGAAAAATTAAAAAATGAGATACTGCCCCTGTGTGTTTGTTTCTGTCCTGTGTGTGTGAGAGGGGAAGAGAAAGAGAACACAGCACTGAACAGCAAAAGGATATGACTAAAAAGAGTATTGACTTGAGAGCTTCCTAACCCACTGTGACAAACTAAGGGCTGCTTTCACAGTTGTTTTGTTTGTGTTGATCGTTACCAATGGCGGGGATCGCCGCTATAGAATTTCCACTTAAAGTGGCGGCTGCGGGGTTAGCCTAGTCCCACACCTTACCACACACTCTCAACACCTCTCACTTCTTCTGTAGCCGCCACTACCCCGTCGGCCAGTTTCACGTGGAAAACTATAGCGTCGATCGGCGCCATTGGGAACAATCAAAACAAACAAAACGACTATGAAAGCGGCCCTATGAAACTGGCCCTGTGTCATGTGCCTCAGCTCACTAACCAATGCAATAATAATACACTCACCTGCTACCTTGGTTGTCTTCTATGGCGGGATGAAAGCCGGGATGCACAGATTTCAACAGTTGGGTCTTGAATGGCGTGTGATCGAGGTAACACCAGATAACAGACCAATAAATAAAACTGATAAATTTGACAAAGTGAGATTTAAATAATGAGGCCCATAATTTAGATGTAGAGAATGACATGAATTAGATTAGTATGTGGTTGTGCATCCAAAAAGTCCTTGCAATATTCAGGGCTGTGCTGGATTAACCCAGTAGCTGCGGGGATCATGTTTCTTAAAGGCCCCTCTAAGCGAGAAAAATGAGAAAAAATCATCACTCATGCAAACCATTTCATAATATATATCAATGCATTTGTATTCAGTTTATGCATCATCTATTTTGCGGGGTTTATATCATGACAAAAATCTGGCCCGTCGCTGCTACACAGTAAAGTCACAGATTTGGCCCATCGCTGCTACCAGGTTAATGATATGCCAAGTTAGACAAAGTTAAAATTCAAATATTGTGGCCCATAAGTTACATGAAGAAAAGAATGAATTTAATCAGTATGTGGTCATGTACCCAGAAAGTCCTTGCCACATGCAGAACTATGCAGGATTAATGATATGCCAAGTTAGACAAAGTGAAATTCAAATATTGTGGCCCATAAGTTACATGTAGAGAATAACATGAATGTGGTCGTGTACCCAAAAACTCCTTGCAATATTCAGGGCTGTGCTAGATTAATGACATGCCAAGTTAGATAAAGTGAAATTCAAATATTGTGGACCATACGTTACATGAAGGAAATAGCATGAATTCAATTAGTATGTGGTCGTGTATCCCAAAACTCCTTGCAATATTCAGGGCTGTGCTAAATTAATGACATGCCAAGTTAGACAAAGTGAAATTCAAATATTGTGGGCCATAAGTTACATGAAGGAAATAGCATGAATTCAATTAGTATGTGGTCGGGTATCCCAAAACTCCTTGCCATAATCAGGTCCGTGCTGGGTTAGTGGATAGATACCGCAGTCCCAACCCCTCTCTAAACAAGTTCTACAAATATGCCTGATTTATTAAACATCATATTAGTTTTTATCAATAATACTGTGGCTGATTTGTCTTCTTTTGATCCGATTCTCAAGGCGTGGTCAGTTGGTTTTGTTAATTTTCATGTCCCATTATACAACCGAAATTGACCTCTCTTTTGGCCACTCCTCTCAACTCTTTACAGGAGCAGTGATTTGCGGGCTTTTTTTCATTATTATTATTTTTTTTTTTTGCCCTTTACTGTAAAAAAAAAAATAAATAAATAAAAATGTTTAACTGAAAATCTAATACTTCTAACCAATTCCATCCCAAAAGTGGAATTAAAAAGCCAAACGCACCACAGAACTGTTGATAAATACTAATACATTGCTTAGAATAATGTGCCATAAGACTACCAATGTGCAGGAACCATCCACTGCACCATAGACACCCACACACTGCACCATAGCTACCCCGTCACCACTAAGGGTCCTCCGAGTCACCACAAATGTTATCGTTACAGTTTATTCTCTTTGGTTCACTGATACAAAAAGACATGGTAGAGTAATTCTCGGTAGCATCATGCACTAAGAAGACCGCCGACTCATATGGTGATGCGTGTACGAACGAACGAACAGCCACACTCCAACGTAACCTCTCCTCGCAGCTCTGGCCCATGTTATCAAACTTTTCGGAACCTTACTACGTCTATATAAAAAGGCTCTTGCAGAAGTTGTAGGGGTTTCCATGGGTGGTTTCTGGACCCTTAGGTAGTTTGGGAAGGCTTCTGTGCCATGAAAGGGGAAAACACTCCTGAAAACTCAACGTATCTCCTCTGCAGCCTTCAAAAATGTCATAATAAGAGCCTGAAATGTTTGATAATATGTCTGCCTTTCTTTCGATGCAGGGTGTGTTTGCTAACTCGTCCGCACTCTTCAAATCACAGCGCTCGTTTTACGCTACGGTCATTCCTGAAGAGGCTGCATATAGTGAACAGTGTGTAATTCAACCATAATTAATTTCACAGTCTCTCATTCTCATACCTTGGCTACGAATTTCACAGTAGTCTTTTACCAACTGGAAGAGTGCAGACAATTTAGCAAACAAACCCTAGCACGAACACTTTCTATCACCACCTTTTCCTTACATACAACTAACCAGAACCTTATCAGTCTATCATGGGAGTCACAGGCTGAGGAGGAAGAGCATCACTATTTCATCTTCAAAAAACATCTCAGCAGACACTAACGAGATTGTGTTGTATATTTGTGCGGAGCGAACCGATGACGCAAGCCACGACAGACTGCCAGGCGACCACGGCGAGACCAACACTCAAGGTCCCTCTACGGAGATATGTGAGGCTTACCAGAACACCAAAAGACTCACCAATGTTCTGGACTCTTTGGTATTCTGAATTCTTAAAAGCCTGGAAACTATGATCCTCCCAAAAGCCTGAATTCTTGAACCCTAACCGACTACAATGACAGACAAAGAGACATTCCAACTCCCTTCTACAACCACACAAGTTAAGCCTACGTCAAATTTTCCTTTCCTTCCACGTGACAAAGAGGGAACATTGAAACTTCTTCCTTAGACAACACAGAATCAATTTACACTAAACTTTTCTTTTCTTCCACGTGACAGAGGAAGCATTGAAACTTCTTCCTTAGACAACACAGAATCACCTTACACTAAACTTTCCTTTCCTTCCACATGAACAAAAGACATTCAAGCTTCGTCCTTTAACCACAAAATGAACCAACTCTCTCCATGCTCTCCTCCACACTCTTCCCTCCCTCCAGCCTGCAGTCACTACCCATCGATATGACTTCTGTGACCATCCATGAAGGTTACACTGAATACTTATGTGTCCTAAGGTTGGGTTAAGGTGGGAAGCTACCATGACTGCCGACCGAGTACATGAAGGTTTGTTTGGTCTGTGGCTGCGTGTTTTGTGACGCGGTGAGAAGGATGTGTGCGTCAGTTTGTAAGAGGCATCGTTCCAATCCATACACAGGTAAAAGAGTAAGATAATATAAAATGAAATAGAGTAAATAAATAGATCCTGGACTGAGGCATATAAATGAACGCTTGCTAAGAGTATCAAGATGCCTCTCCATTCAAAATCTACCTTTCCTCGGGCCACTCCATATGTTGGCTTTAGCAAGAAGAAAAATATAAAATGAAATAAAGTAAATACATAAGTACTGAGCTGAGGCATATAAATGAACACTTGTTAGGATTATCAAGACCCTTCGCCATTCAAAACTGACATCTCCTTTGGCCACTCCCGCTGATGGCTTTTGTAGGAGTGACGATTAGCAAGAAGAAGAATCGTAGTTAATTTTCTATGGTAAATTTTTGATGACTCACCTCAGCTCCTTGACGTGCGTTTCTCTTCTGACAAACATTGACTGGAACGATGCTTTTAAACTGGCGATCACACATTAACATAAGAGTTTTGGCTACAGATAAAGGAGTACAGTCTACGGATGCTAGTAATGACTGACGGACAGATACACACACCGACACCATATGTACAACTGGTTAACTCGCACTCTCTCTCTCTCTCTCTCTCTCTCTCTCTCCGCACACATAGATACAGACACAGATACACACATTATCACTCTACTTTATCCTATCCTTTGGTTCTACTGTTACTGCTAATAAGTATAGACATATAATAGTGTTTTTTTTAGCTCATTGGTTAAGGTTACATTGATCTTATGAATATTCTTAGTATTATACATCGTTCATTTTTTGTTATTCTCTCTCTCTCTCTCATACATGTAAATACCTTAATGATAGTTTGTTATATTATATGAAACCGTCAAATCCTTCTCTCGACTTCTCCTCCTTCTCCTTTCCTCTCCTTCTTCTTTCTCCTCCTCCTCTTAACCAGACCTTCTACTGTATGACTCTCTTCCTACCCTGTATAATTGTCTCTCTCTCTCTCTCTCTCTCTCTCTCTCTCTCTCTCTTTGGTACTCTATAAACTTGCATAGAGAAAAAAAATGAATGACTGAAATGCTGAATAAAAACAGGCGTGGGAGGCGTTGGCTCTTTGCAAGCTGCGGAGTGTGTGAGACAGAAGACCGAACGAGGCACCTGGAGAAGGGGCATAAGGGACGAGGCCATTTCTTTCTAGTTTGCAAGGGAAAAGCGACACTCGGTACCAGGGCTGTGGAGTCGGAGTTAAAATTTTCTGACTCCGGGAAATTTTAAAGTTGTGACTCCGACTCCGACTCCAACTCCGGCCTCCATGCCCCTCCCCCTCTATTGCATTTTTTTTTTTTTTTTTTTAGATGCTGCCTGTAACGCCGGTAGACTCTCTTGAGGTCCTTTTTCTTACATATATTTACATGCAAATTACGTGTACTCTATATAGACAACATCAAGATAATGTAAAAGAAAAGACTTCATAACTACATTACATGATAACTGATTACGTTAAGGAGTCGGAGTCGGGGGTATTTTTACCGACTCTGACTCCGACCAAAAGTACCCGACTCCACTGACTCCACACCTGCTCGGTACACCAAATACAAGGTCAATTTTTCCTAGCTATTTGATTTGTGTTCTTGGGATGTGTAGTCTGGTCTGCCTTTCCCAGTGCAACCTAGAAACAAATGGCTTAGTCCCGTATGTCCCTTCCCCGCCAGGTGCCTGATATGTGAACTAAAGCCTAGGGTAAGCTATTGAGTGGTTTGTTCTTATCCTACCAAAAAAGAGAGAACGTCTGAGTACACTCCAACATACATACACACACACAAACACACACACACCAGAGGAGGTTAGTATACCATCAAATACATCTCAGTACTTAAACCAATCTACTGCTACGCCTACTACTACTATGGCAACTGCTGAGTACATACCACTGTCAGGTTCCGTGGCCTCTCAAACACAATACACGCCTGGTTTTTGCATGCCGTGTTGGTCTTTCTTAATGGTGCTGTGGCTGGCTTGTCTTTTGTGACCCGTTCTTGAAGGTGCGGTTAGTTGGATTTGTTGATTTGTTTTTGTATCACTTTTTATGACTGCGTTTGTATTGTGTCGACTTAACTCTGTGGAAATGCAACACTTCTTTTTATTGTGTCGATTTAACTCTGTGGAAATGCAACACTTCTTTTTATTGTGTCGATTTAACTCTGTGGAAATGCAACACTTCTTTTTATTGTGTCGATTTAACTCTGTGGAAATGCAACACTTCTTTTTATTGTGTCGATTTAACTCTGTGGAAATGCAACACTTCTTTTTATTGTGTTGACTTAACTCTGTGGAAATGCAACACTTCTTTTTATTGTGTCGATTTAACTCTGTGGAAATGCAACACTTCTTTTTATTGTGTTGACTTAACTCTGTGGAAATGCAACACTTCTTTTTATTGTGTTGACTTAACTATGGAAATCCAATACTTCTTTTTATTGTGTTGACTTAACTATGTGGAAATCCAATACTTCTTTTTATTGTGTTGATTTAACTCTGTGGAAATGCAACACTTCTTTTTATTGTGTTGACTTAACTCTGTGGAAATGCAACACTTCTTTTTTATTGTGTCGATTTAACTCTGTGGAAATGCAACACTTCTTTTTATTGTGTTGACTTAACTCTGTGGAAATGCAACACTTCTTTTTATTGTGTTGACTTAACTATGGAAATCCAATACTTCTTTTTATTGTGTTGACTTAACTCTGTGGAAATGCAACACTTCTTTTTTATTGTGTCGATTTAACTCTGTGGAAATGCAACACTTCTTTTTATTGTGTTGACTTAACTCTGTGGAAATGCAACACTTCTTTTTTATTGTGTCGACTTAACTCTGTGGAAATGCAACACTTCTTTTTATTGTGTTGACTTAACTCTGTGGAAATGCAACACTTCTTTTTATTGTGTCGATTTAACTCTGTGGAAATGCAACACTTCTTTTTATTGTGTTGACTTAACTATGGAAATCCAATACTTCTTTTTATTGTGTTGACTTAACTATGGAAATCCAATACTTCTTTTTATTGTGTTGACTTAACTATGGAAATCCAATACTTCTTTTTATTGTGTTGACTTAACTATGGAAATCCAATACTTCTTTTTATTGTGTTGACTTAACTATGGAAATCCAATACTTCTTTTTATTGTGTTGACTTAACTATGGAAATCCAATACTTCTTTTTATTGTGTTGACTTAACTCTGTGGAAATGCAACACTTCTTTTTATTGTGTTGATTTAACTCTGTGGAAATGCAACACTTCTTTTTATTGTGTTGACTTAACTATGGAAATGCAACACTTCTTTTTATTGTGTTGACTTAACTATGGAAATGCAACACTTCTTTTTATTGTGTTGACTTAACTATGGAAATGCAACACTTCTTTTTATTGTGTTGACTTAACTATGGAAATGCAACACTTCTTTTTATTGTGTTGACTTAACTCTGGAAATCCAACACTTCTTTTTATTGTGTTGACTTAACTATGGAAATCCAACACTTCTTTTTATTGTGTTGACTTAACTCTGTGGAAATACAACACTTCTTTTTATTGTGTTGACTTAACTCTGGAAATCCAACACTTCTTTTTATTGTGTTGACTTAACTATGGAAATCCAACACTTCTTTTTATTGTGTTGACTTAACTCTGTGGAAATGCAACACTTCTTTTTATTGTGTTGACTTAACTGTGGAAATCCAACACTTCTTTTTATTGTGTTGACTTAACTGTGGAAATCCAACACTTCTTTTTATTGTGTTGACTTAACTGTGGAAATCCAACACTTCTTTTTATTGTGTTGACTTAACTATGGAAATCCAACACTTCTTTTTATTGTGTTGACTTAACTATGGAAATGCAACACTTCTTTTTTATGACTGAGTTTGCAATACGTCAACGTAACTCGGTGGAAATCCAACACTTCCAAGTAACCCCGCCCCAAAAGTGGAGTTCAAAAGCCAAACAATCGACAGCACTGTTAATAAATACCAACGCCACTTTTAAAAAATCCGGCGACAATCTAGTAGAAAATAATCCATAAATACAATGTACATGTAATACCACATGTCAAAAAAATATATATAAACAAACTAAAACTAGGCTTGTACACTTTGACCTAAAACCTTTACATTAGATAATATATATTACTGTGTATATATAGCGACAGGTAGATAATATAACTATCATAATAATGCTTTGTGCTACATAATATTACGTGATATGGTATAAATAGCACTGGTTTAATCTTATACAGTGTTGGCGGATGAAGTTTGTTATATTATATGAAGACGTCAAATCCTTCTCTTGTCTTCTCCTCCTCCTCCTCCTCCTCCTCTTAACCAGACCTTCAACTGTATGACTCACTTCCTATCCTGTATAATACTCTCCCTCTCTCTCTTTTTGGTACTCTATAAACTTGCATAGAGAAAAAAATGAATGACTGAAATGTTGAATAAAAACTGGCATGTGTTTGTTAATCATCATCATCATCATCATCGTTTAACGTCCATTTATTCCCTATGGTGGGATTGGACGGGATATGAGCCTCCTCCACTGTTGCCGGTCCATAGACATTTCTTCCGTGATAATCCCAATAGAATGTAATCCACGTCCATTCTTATTAGCTGATATTGCAGACTAATGGATAAAAGGGGTGTACGGTATAGCTGCACATGGCCTCAGTGCTCACCTCTGTCCCATTGGCTCGAGTCTACGGCCAGTGTGACTTCTAGGTTACCACAGTTTACCTTCCCCAGGTTTCCCCAGACACCCATTAACCCGTCCGCTGCGACTGGCACGGATTTGGCCTTCACTGGTAGCCTGTTAACACATACTCCCAGGTCTTTCTCTGCCTCTGTAGTGGATAGTGGAGTGTTTCCAATGTGGTATTGGTATGCTGGATTTCCCCTCCAAATTTGCATGGCTTTACATTTTTCTTCATTGAATTGTAGCAGCCACTTTTTGTTCCATTCCTGTAGCTTGGTGATGTCTTCTTGTAGGAAATCCATAGTCAAGGGGTTAATCCACCTGCCTAAAAGGGAGGATGAACAGCTGGGTGGACTGCATACCAACTCCCCAGGTCTGTGTAGTCCTAACTAAGCATGCTAATCACTTCACCACGGAGCCCCATATCCCTGCAAACCTGTCCACAGCATTGAGTATTTGAACATCGGAACTTCTGACCTCCTAGATTTCTGACAAGCAGAATTTTACGAGCATTTTTAAGTCTGAAGTGTTGTCCTCTGTGCCGCCTTCATCCGCCAGCACTGTAAATAACGGTATTGCGACGTTCTTCCGAAATCGTAAAGAAGAAAAAAGTTAATGCGATGATTCTTTAGTTTTAACCTGAGATTATGTTTGTGGTGGTGGTGGCGGTGTTGTTTATTATTACTGTTGCTGTAATTATCATTATATTTACCATCCTTACTATTATCATTCTTATCATTATGAATTCAAAGGGGTGGCTAGCCTAAAACATCTCAAAACACTCTCTCTCTCTCTCTCACTGCCCCTAACATTACTCCTGCGGGGGGAGGGGTGCTGGGGGGCGGGGGTGAGGGGGGTTGGGGGTGGGACAGGTGTTGTGATCCTTTAATGAGTCAGTGTCCCTCAAAGACAGGTGATCGTCCTCCCCACGGTGGTGGTGGTGGTGCTGGTGGTGGGGGTGGGGGTGGTGTGGCTGGGGGTGGGTAGGCGGTTCCTCCACACTCCCATCGTACACCTCCGCCTCCTCCAGCAGCGGCGCCCCTGGGTGGAGGAAAGGTGGAGAGTGAGCATGGTGAGTTAAGAATTATGTTCACTTACATTTTACACAGTTTTATGAATTCCACTTACGGGGAAGAGGTCAGGAATTTGGAATTAGGCACAACATTTAGCAGCCATGATACAGCATATGTTGTGGAGGATTTCCGCTTCTCCAATCACATGAGAAATTGATCTGTTAGGGAGAATAAATCTTTTTCTAAACACACTGCCCAGGATTTTAACCCAAGCACCCAAGACAGGAAGGTGGACACTGTAGCATCAAGCCAAAGGGACTACTGCTGCTTAACACACTAACTTTAATTTTCTATCATTATTTGAGGCTTAGAAAGGCTAAATACAATGTGGTGAATATGATAACCTGACAACGCTGCAATAAGGGTAAAATCAGCCAAACACTCACTCACCTTCATTATTCACCAGCGAGGACGTATCAAAGGACGCCAGGGAGCCCGCCAGCGCCCTGCAGGAGGGGGCCTGTGAGGGTGCCGAGCCTGTGCTGACGCCGCCCGAGCTCTGCGTGTCCACGGTGACATTGGTGGAGTCGCTCGCGGCCGCCACCGTGTCCGTCGAGCCCAGGCTGTCGCACGCTGACCAGCTGCGCATACTCATTGATCGGGATGTGCTGCGTAAGGGGTGTGAGGGTGTGGGTGTGGGGGTGTTGGGAGGGAAGGGTGGGATATGGGGTGGGATGGGTATGGAGGTGTGTTGGTGTGTGAGGATAGGTGTTTAATGAGTGTGTGTGTGTGTGTGTGTGTGTATTTACCTAGTTGTGATATACAGGAAAAGAGCCTTGTAAATCCGTAGAAAGATAGCCCATTTTTCCTCCACATTGTCAGCCTCAAAAAAAGTATCCCATTGTGCTTCCTCAAAATGTTTCCTAAGTTGTTCAAAATTTGCCTTATTAAAGTTGAACCATTCTTTCCTGTAGTCCTCATTCCTGATTCTTCTACCTCCTTCTCGTAATAAGTATTCAATAAGGACATGATCGCTCTTCCCTATAGGGCTCTTATAGTTCATCTCCTCTATGATATCTGGCTCCCTGGTGATTATCAAGTCCAATCTAGATGGCTCGTCATTTCCTCTGAATCTCGTATAGTCCTCAACCCGCTGTGTGTGTGTGTGTGTGTGTGTGTGTGTGTGTGTGTGTGTGTGTGTGTGTGTGTGTGTGTGTGTGTGTGTGTGTGTGTGTGTGTGTGTTTAGACTACTATATTCAATGATTTCATATACAAAGAAGACCATTATAACACTCTCTCTCTCTCTCTCTCTCTCTCTCTCTCTCTCTCTCTCTCTCTCACCTTGAAGACTGTCGGGCAGATCCAATTGACTGGTATGAAATATTATCAGGATTGTCGCGGTGTCTGCTCCTCCGGCCCCCTACCGCCACCCCCACCACCCCAGGCACCCCAACCCTGTGTGTGCGGCTGCGGGGGGCATGGGGGGTGTAGCGGCCGGCCCCCCCTCCGCCTGTCCCTGCTGCGGTGGGTGGCTCAAAGAGAATGGCCGGGCGGTGGCGGACAGCTTCCTCGTAGGTGGGGGGAACACCCTGGTTTGGTTTTAGGGGAAGAGGATGAGAGAAAATGTTGAAAGATGGGTGCTATTCTATTTTTTTTTTATGACAGCAGTGCACTTTCCTACCTCAGTCCAATTTTGATGATATGAGAAACATGAGTACAAATTGGA
Source organism: Eriocheir sinensis (assembly GCF_024679095.1). Taxonomy (NCBI): domain Eukaryota; kingdom Metazoa; phylum Arthropoda; class Malacostraca; order Decapoda; family Varunidae; genus Eriocheir; species Eriocheir sinensis. Next base: position 5,557,999 of record NC_066562.1, read on the forward strand.
ATGACATGAGTACAAACTGGGATACTCTGGGTACTATTTTTTTAACAGTAAAGTAAGCAACTGAGGGGAAAAACATAAAGAAATAAACAAAATAAAGTAATAATAATAATAATAATAATAATAATAATAATAATAAGAATAAGAATAAGAATAAGAATAAGAAGAAGAAGAAGAAGAAGAAGAAAAAAAAAAGCTTGCTAATCACTGCCCCTAAAAAAAAAAAAAAAAAAAAAGTAGAGAAGTGGAGAGGCCAAGAGAGAGGTCAATTTTGAGAGGAATGGAATGGTGTGAGTACAAACTGGAATGGTGTGAGTAAACAATGAAAGGGCACGAGTACACTAGACACTCATTATCCTGGACAGCGTTGCCAGACTGTCACACTCAGGAGGTTGTGTTTGACGGTTTATGCAATTTATAACCACAAACTGTCACCCCTATGCAGACAACCCTATCTATTTATAGTTATTGCTACAAAATTTAATTCCTGATGATCTTTATTTACATAGTTATGGATAAGTAACTGGATAATACGGAGCTAGGTAACGGCAAAATGGTACCACTTATCCTGGACCATGATATCTTGGACCATGATTTTTTGGACCATGATTTTTTGGACCATGATTTTTTGGACCATGATTTTTTGGACCATGATTTTTTGGACCATGATTTTTTAGACCATGATTTTTTGGACCATGATTTTTTAGACCATGATTTTTTGGAACATGATTTTTTAGACCATGATTTTTTGGAACATGATTTTTTAGACCATGATTTTTTGGACCATGATTTTTTGGACCATGATTTTTTGGACCATGATTTTTTGGACCATGATTTTTTGGACCATGATTTTTTGGACCATGATTTTTTGGAACATGATTTCTTAGATGTCTGATTCCCCGCCCCCTCCCATCCCCCTTCCCCCCTCACCTCATCAGGGAAGGCAATGAGGGCCACTCTGTCTGGGTCGTGGTCTGGGTGAGGAGGTGGTGCGCTGGCGGGGCGGGGGTGGGGCGCAGGGGGGATGTCCACCACCCCACCACTGCCGCTGCTCCTCAGACGCACCAACTTGGGGCTGACGGCTCGCTGGTACACTGTGGGAAGGAGGAGAGAAGGAGGAGGAGGAGGAGGAGGAGGAGGAGGAGGAAGAGGAGGAGGAGGACGAGGGAGAGAAAAGTAAAAGAGAGGAGAGAAGAGGAAAGGAGGAAGAGAAGGGATAGGAAGAGGAGAGGAGAGGAAAGGAAAGGAGAGAAGAGGAAAGGAATAGGAAGAGAAGGAATGAGGAGGAGAGGAGAAGAGAGGATGGGAAAGGAAAGAAGAGAAGAGGAGAGGAGAAGAGAGGAAAGGAACAGGAAGAGAAGGAATATGAAGAGGAGAAAAGAGGAAAGGAGAATGAGGAAGAAACAAATGAAAGGAGAGAAGAGGAAGAACACACCATGGAGGAGGAAGAAGAGGAGAGAAACAAGGAAAGGAGTCAAGGAGTTAAGGAGGAGGAGGAGGAGGAGGAGGGGATGATCATTAGTACTACCGTTGTTGTTATATAAATCATAACACATTACCTTGCAAATCAATCTATACATCAATCAATACTTCATCAATCTATACTAGACACTCACACCCACCAACATCACACACACACACACACACACACACACACCTCTCCTCTCTCTCTCTCTCTCTGACACTCACGTATAAGCGCCAGAACAATGAGTAGAATGCCGATGACGCTCCCGGTTGTGGCCACGAGGATGGTATGGATGTCAAGGATGGAGCTGTCCCCCCTCACTGGCTCTGTGGGGAAGAAAATGGGAGTGTGAGGTTGTGGAGAAGTGACAGAAGGGGGAGGAGGAGGAGGAGGAGGAGGATTTAGGGTCATATTCTTAACCATATCAGCACCCTAGCACACACAATTGACAAGGCTTTCATAGGAGTCTTGGGGATGGCATTTCCAGAGGTAGTTTTAAGACCCTAGTGGTAGTTTTGACCCTTCTCCTGTACCATGAGTGTAAAAAAAACTTCCCTTTCCCTTTCCCTTCCCCATCTCCAACTGCAGCACCCACCTTCCCTGCTGTACTGATGCAGGCGCTGACACACAGGGGGCAGGCGAGGGGTCCAGCAGCCTGTGTACTCCTGGCAGGTCACCACAGAGGGCCCCATCAGCTTGTAGCCCGAGACGCACTGGTAATAGACCTGTGGCGGGGCGGACAAGCAGTGAGGAGGAGAAGGAGGAGGAGGAGAGTAAAGACACACAGATACGGAGGGACCCATCAACTTGTAACCCAAGACACACTGGTAGTAGACCTGTGGCAGGGCGGACAGGCAGTGAGGAGGAGGAGGAGGATAGAGAATAAAAACACATGGATAGAAAGTCTGACTGATTGATTGACTAGACTGAAATCACTGGTCATATGGCGCTGAATAAAATGATCGTATAAAATCAAAAAATTATAAAGTTAAAAATCGTGAAATTGTGAAAAGTTTGTGAGCATAATAACAGATAGAAAGGTAGAGGAGAGTGCTGAAGATGATGATGGTAAATAATGGAAAGACAACTGGAGAAGGTAATGAGAAGGTGTTAGGCGTAGTGATAAACAATGAAATGAAACGATACAGAGAGGTGAAGAAGGTTTAAGATGATGATGATGGAATTTTAAAGACATACAAAGATAGAAAGGTAGAGAAGCGGTGTCGGGTGTAATGATAAACAAAGAAATGATACAAAAAGACAGAGATGAAAAAGAGCTGTTTGAGTAGATGATTATGGACTATTAAAGACATACAAAGAGAGAAAGGTAGACAAGAGGTGTTAAGGAGGATGAACATAAAAACACACACAAGGGTAGAGATATTGGGAAACATACAGAAGGGAGGAAAGTATAACTAGATGAACACACACACACACACACACACATACTCTCACCTGGGCCTGCACTGGGAAGGATGAGGCACTGTCCGAGAGTGTGCCGTGAGGGATGTTCTGTGGGGGCATGCAGCTGTTGAAGGGCTCTGTGGATAGGAGGGATCATTATTATTATTATTACCGTTATTGCAATCCTCCTTACTTTTCTACATCTTTCATTAACCCTAAAGCATGGGTGTCGACAATAGTCGACAGCTGGTGCCTGGGCTCAAACCGCAGGTGTCGACAATAGTCGACAATGCATTTTTTGAATTAGCGCGCAGCCAAATTTAACTTGTTTGTGGTGAAGTAGGGTAAGCATGTTGTTTTCTTTCAAAAAATACCTAACCATGCTTTGAGAAGATGTCCGCTAGACATCCCACCTCCTCTCACCTTCCTATGAATTTCATCCATAAGATGGGGGCCATTTGACCTCAGCACCCATCGAGGGCATCAGGAAGGCCCATAAGTTAAGTTTTTTGGGTGTGTTTCACATAAACTGTATAAAAGTTATGCTTTTTATTACTAAGTCATAGAAGGGAGGTCCACTAGTGGTGGAAAACTGTCTATAATATTAAAATGTGCTTTCAAATCACCCCTTGGCTTCCTTCCTTCTTTCTAAAGTTCTGACTTCAACCCCCTAACCCCAAGCCTCTCACCACACTCCGGCGACATCCCCACCCACTGTCTTCCTTTTCCACTAACTTATTCACCCAATCTCTCTTGTATATGGCCTTAGAATTAGCCTCAAATCACCCCTTGCCTTCTTCCTCCTTTCTATAGTTCTGTCTTCCACCTCCTAACCCCATGCCACTCACCACACTCTGGCGACGTTCCCACCCACTGCCCAGCTCTGCAAGTGAGGGTGTGGGTGATGCATGGCGCCAGGGTGTTGCGATAACGTGGCAGGCAGCGGTAGGCCACCTCGGTCCCCTCCACGGCACCCCTGACGGCCACCACTCCCCGAACAAGCTTCTGGAGAGTGTGGGGCACCTCAGGCGGCACGGGGCATAGCTCAGCGCCTGTGGATATGGTTTTGTATGAGGGTTTGTTGAAGGGGATGGGAAGAGGATGGGGAAGATAAGGTAAAGAAGAATGCTAGATGAGAAAAGGGCGGCACGGGGCATAGCTCGGTGCCTGTGAATGTGGTTTTGTATGAAGGTTTGTTGAAGGGGAAGGGAGGATGGGGAGGGGAAGAGAATGGAAAGGGGAAAGGAGGAAGGGGAAGATAAGGTAAAGAAGAATGCTAGAAGATGAGAAAAGGGAGAAGTATGTAGAAAAGAAGAAACAAGGAGAGAAAAATGTGAAATATCAAGAAGATGGGGAAGGGAAGGGGAAGAGAATGGAAAGGGAAAAGAGGAAGGGGAAGATAAGGTAAAGAAGAATGCTAGAAGATGAGAAAAGGGAGAAGGGGAAATATGTAGAAAACAAAGAAACAGAGAGAGAGAAAAATGCGAAATATAAAAAAACAGATTTAGACTAACATTGGTTTACACAGAATTATAAAACATACACACACACACACACACATAACCTCCTTCCCCTCACGTACACACACAACCTTCCCCTTCTCCCTCCCACACACACACACACACACACACACACATATACAACACAACATCCCTTCCCCACCTCTACCCCTCCAAAAAAAGATAAATAAATAAAATAAAACACTAATAATAATAATAATAATAATAATAATAATAAACACTCACCAATCAGCTGCTGCGACGGTTCACACTGAGGCACGACCTTCCTGGGCACCCACACTCCCCCTTTCTGGCAGAGGAAGCGATCGGGTCCCCTCAGAATGTACCCAGTGTGGCAGACGAACTGTATTCTCGCCCCCGCTGGGTACTCCTGATACTCCTGCCCGTCCCATGACCCAGTGACCTCAAGGTAGTACCCATTCATGACGGGCTCCCTCGCGCTGCATCCCTGACTCACTGGAATGGAGAGACGGGTTGGATTTTAGTGGTGGTGAACTGTATTTGGTTGTTGTGGTTTAGTGTTCTTATTTGGTTGAGTTTCCCCTTCTTAACCAACATGATTTTAATGGCAGACTATATTTGGTTGTTGTGGTTGAGCATTCTTATTTGGTTTAGTATCTCCTTAACCTAAATGATTTTAATGGTGAACTGTATTTGGTTGTTGTGGTTTAGTGTTCTTGTTTGGTTGTTTCTCCTTCTTAACCAACATGATTTTAATGGTGGACTATATTTGGTTGTTGTGGTTGAGCATTCTTATTTGGTTTAGTATCTCCTTAACCTAAATGATTTTAATGGTGGACTATATTTGGTTGTTGTGGTTTAGTGTTATTTGGTTGAGTTTCCCCTTCTTAACCAACATGATTTTAATGGTGGACTATATTTGGTTGTTGTGGTTTAGCATTCTTATTTGGTTGAGTTTCTCCTCCTTAACCTACATGATTTTAATGTCAGACTATATTTGGTTGTTGTGGTTTAGCATTCTTATTTGGTTGAGTTTCTCCTTCTTAACCTAAATGATTTTAATGGCAGACTATATTTGGTTGTTGTGGTTGAGCATTCTTATTTGGTTGAGTTTCTCCTTCTTAACCTACATGATTTTAATGGCAGACTATATTTGGTTGTTGTGGTTGAGCATTCTTATTTGGTTTAGTATTTCCTTGACCTACATGATTTTAATGGTGGACTATATTTGGTTGTTGTGGTTGAGCATTCTTATTTGGTTGAGTTTCTCTTTCTTAACCTACATGATTTTAATGGTGGACTATATTTGGTTGTTGTGGTTGAGCATTCTTATTTGGTTTAGTATTTCCTTGACCTACATGATTTTAATGGTGGGCTATATTTGGTTGTTGTGGTTTAGTGTTCTTATTTGGTTGAGTTTCTCCTTCTTAACCTACATGATTTTAATGGTGGACTATATTTGGTTGTTGTGGTTTAGCATTCTTATTTGGTTGAGTATCTCCTTAACCTACATATTTTTAATGGCAGACTATATTTGGTTGTTGTGGTTGAGCATTCTTATTTGGTTTAGTATTTCCTTGACCTACATGATTTTAATGGTGGACTATATTTGGTTGTTGTGGTTTAGTGTTATTTGGTTGAGTTTCTCCTTCTTAACCTACATGATTTTAATGGTGGACTATATTTGGTTGTTGTGGTTTAGTGTTATTTGGTTGAGTTTCTCCTTCTTAACCTACATGATTTTAATGGCAGACTATATTAGGTTGCTGTGAGTCTAGTATTATTTGCTTTAGATTATCCTCCTTCTCCTACATGACTTTAATGGCAGCGTAAATTCAGTTGTTCTTATCTTAGTATTTTCCTTTTAATTCTAGTTTCTTCTTCTCTTTACACATTTATCTAGTTTCCTACATTCTTCACCCCTTCTCTTTTGGCATGTTTTCTCTCTTCTCTCTTTTAACCCCTTTAACACGAGGACATGTATACTGCGTCCTTGTGTGCCCCGTACCATATCTGAGGACGAGCATACTGCGTCCTGGCTCGCTTTAGCCAATATACGAGTTATTTTATCTCTATATTTATGCCTACATCTCAAAATTATCAATTAATTTATGTTTCTTTATGTGCACCATTTAATTATGCATGTTTTCATATATAATACATGATGATTATGTTGAGTTTATGGCTGAAAACTTGTTATATTCGATGGCGACATTTGAAATTTGGCGCACACGGCGATCCCGGATACGGAGCGGGGCGCTGTTTTGGCCTGGCCGTAGTGAAGGGGTTAACATTCTTTTTCTCCTCTACGTCTCTCTCCCCTTCTTTTCTGATATTTTCTTTGTTTTTCTTTCCTTTCCTTTCCTTCTTATGTCTTTATCCCTTCTGCTTCCCCCTTTCTACTTCCCTTCTGCTTACTGCCTTTCCCTTCCCTTTTCTCATGTCCTTACTTTCTCCTATATGTTCCCTTTCCTTTTCTCCTTGTGTCCATCCACTCTTGCATTCTTCCTTTCCTTTCCCTATTCATTCCTACATTCCTTTTTATCTTACTTCCCCACTTCCTTCTGCATTCTCTTCCCCTCTCCTTTCCTTCTTCTATCTATCTACCGCATCCTTTCTCTCCCTTACATTATCTTAACTCCAGCATGTCTCCCTCACCTTCCTCCCCCTCCACCCCAATCCCCAGCTTCCCCACCCTAATACTCACCACACTGAGGCACCTCCCCTTGCCACTCCCCATGGTGACACGTTAGGTGGTGGGGCAGGCGCGGGGAGAGAGAGGTTTGCAGACGATACCCGGCCTCACACGAGTACTCCGCCAAGGTGTTCTCTGGAAGCCACTCCCCTCCTATGTCCTTCTCGGATACCTCTACGCCGGCCCCGCCCCAGCCCTGGACAGGCACGTTGTATAGCCCGGGTCTCTGTATCACCTGTACCTTCCCCTTCGGTATGCTTTCTGGGGGTCCGCACTGCATGGCTGTCGTCGGGAAGGGGAGAATGGCACAGTTAGAGTGTGTGTTTGTGTGATTTAGTGCTGTACATGTTTTTACTACAACTACTACTACTACTACTACTACTACTTTTTTTATTTTTTTTACAACAAAGGAGACAGCTCAAGGGCACAAGAAAAGGAAACAATAATAAAAAAATAAAGAGAAAAAGCCCGCTACTCGCTGCTCCTAAAAAGAATCCAAAGAGGTGGCTGAAAGAGGGGTTAGTTTCAGGAGGAGAGGTGTTCTACTACTACTACTACTACTACTACTACTACTACTACATTGGAGGGAGAGAGAAGGGGCTGGGAGTTATGGGAGAGAAAAACCATGGAGTAAAGAGGGAGGATGGAAGAGGAAGAAAGGAAAAGGAAGAAAGAGGGGAGAAGAAGGGGGATGGAAGAAGAAGGAAGGGAAGAAAAGTGAGGAAGGAAGGTGTGAGAGAGAGAAAAGTTAACGATGAATAGAAAAAAAGAAAGAACGGAAGGGAAAGGAAAGAAAAAGGGGAGGAAGATGTGGGAGAGAAAAGTCAGGTAAGAAGAGAAAGGAAGGAAGGGTAGAAGGGAAGGGAAAGAGAAGGGGGAGGGAGATGGGAGATACAGGAAGGGGTGAACTTGTGAAGGGAAGGAAAAGGAAGGGATGGAAGGGAAGGAAAAGAGAAGGGGAGGGAGATGGGAGATACAGGAAGGGGTGAAGGGAAGGAAAAGGAAGGGATGGATGGGAAGGAAAAGAGAAGGGGAGGGAGATGGGAGATACAGGAAGGAGTGGAGGGAAGGGAAAGGAAGGGATGGAAGGGAAGGGAAAGAGAAGGGAGATACAGGAAGGAGTGAAGGGAAGGAAAAGGAAGGGATGGATGGGAAGGAAAAGAGAAGGGGAGGGAGATGGGAGATACAGGAAGGGGTGAAGGGAAGGAAAAGGAAGGGATGGATGGGAAGGCAAAGAGATGGGAGATACAGGAAGGAGTGGTGGGTAGGGATAGGATGGGTTGGATGGGAAGGGAAAGAGAAGGGAGATACAGGAAGGAGTGAAGGGAAGGAAAAGGAAGGGATGGAAGGGAAGGGAAAGAGAAAGGAGATACAGGAAGGGGTGAAGGGAAGGAAAAGGAAGGGATGGAAGGGAAGGGAGATGGGAGATACAGGAAGTTGTGAAGGGAAGGAAAAGGAAGGGATGGAAGGGAAGGGAAAGAGAAGGGGGAGGAAAGGGAAGGAAAAGGAAGGGATGGAAGGAAGGGAAAGAGAAGGGAGAGGGAGATGGGAGATACAGGAAGGTGTGAAGGGAAGGAAAAGGAAGGGATGGAAGGGGAGGGAAAGAGAAGGGGAAGGAAAGGGAAGGAAAAGGAAGGAAATTAACACAACCAGGCAATTCAAAACAAAAGTGGACATATGAAAACAGAACAACAGAACAACATATGAAACCCAACATACTTTAACTAGGTCAACATATCTATGCCCCCAAAATACCCTAATTAGATAAAAGATTTGGAGCCTCAGGACTAGATAGATTAGATAGACCTGACACAACCAACAAACACACACACACACACTAAAAACGAACACTCACAGCGACAGCGGGGAAGCACGGTGAAGCCCTCCTGGGTCTTCCATATGCCCCCAGTCCCACAGTGCAGCTTGTGTTCCCAGCGTGGCATGAATCCCCTGGGGCAGTGCAATGTTACCACCTCCCCCACTAGGTACGACCTCTTGTGGGGTGTGATTTGGGCGTTGGGGATGTGTGGGGATGTGCACTTGCCTGTTGAGAGAAGGGGATGAGAAGAGGCAGGGAAGAGGAAAGGGATGAGAAGGGTGAGATAAAAAGGGAAGGTGTGAAGAGAAAGGAAACAGGGAGGAAGGAAAGGAAAAGAGGGGAGGGAAAGAAGGGGAAGGAAAGGGAAAGAGAAGAGAAACAGAAGGAAGGAAAAGGAAAAGAGGGAAAGGAAAGAAGGGAAACAGGAAGGAAGGAAAAGGAAAAGAGGGGAGAGGAAGGAAAGGGAAGATGGAAAGGGGATGGGAAGGGAAGGGGAAGGTATTGTGGGAATGTTCAAAGGGATAGGAAGGTTGGAAGGAACAGGAAGGGAGGGATGGGAAAGGAAGGGAAGAGTGGAGAAAGGCAGATGGAAGGGAAGGGAAGGGAAGGGAAGGGGAAGGTATTGTGGGGATGATTAAGGGGATAGGATGGGAAGGTTGGAAGGGAGGGATGGGAAAGGAAGGGAATTGTGGGGAAAGGCAGATGGAAGGGAAGGGAAGGGAAGATGGAAAGGGGAAGGGAAGGGAAGGGGAAGGTATTGTGGGGATGATTAAGGGGATAGGATGGGAAGGTTGGAAGGAACAAGAAGGGAGGGATGGGAGAGGAAGGGAAGAGTGGAGAAAGGCAGATGGAAGGGAAGGGAAGGGAAGATGGAAAGGGGAAGGGAAGGGAAGAGGAAGGTATTGTGGGGATTATTAAAGGGATAGGATGGGAAGGTGGGAAGGAACAGAAAGGGAAGGATGGGAAAGAAAGAGAAAGAAAGAGAGATGGAAGGGAAGGGAAGGGAAGGGAAGCAAAAATCCACTAATATTACGTTTTGATCAAATTTTTCCTTACCAAATATATTAAGGAGGTCCCCCTATACCAAAACAACAACGAAAATAAACAACAACAACATCAACTACTATCGTCCGTCACCTGTTGAGATGTTACTCCGCGACGATATCAGGTTCGCCTCGTCGTCTGTGTCCGCTGCCATCACCACCACCACCATCACCATCACCACCATAGTCACCACCATTGCTGTCATTGTAGCCTTCATGGTTGCTTAGCTGGTGAGGAAACAAGAAAAGAATGTTAGAGGAGAGAGTGAGAGGGATGGAAATGGCTGAGGAGTGGTGTTGTGATATGATAAAGGAAGGGAAGGGAAGGGAACTGAATGGAAGGGGAAGGGAAGGGAAGGGATGGTAGAGAAAGGAAAGGAAATGGAACTGAATGGAAGGGAAAGAAGGAGAAAGGAAGGGGTGGTAGAGAAATGAAAGGGAAGGGAACTGAATGGAAGGGGAAGGGAAAGGAACTGAATGGAAGGGATGGTAGAGAAGGGAAGGGAAGGGAAGGGATGGTAGAGAAGGGAAGGGATGGTAGAGAAAGGAAAGGAAATGGAACTGAATGGAAGGGAAAGAAGGAGAAAGGAAGGGGTGGTAGAGAAAGGACAGGGAAGGGAAGGGAAGGGAATTGAATGGAAGGGAAAGGAAAGGGAACTGAATGGAAGGGGAAGGGAAAGGAAGGGATGGTAGGGAAAGGAAAGGGAAGGGAACTGAATGGAAGGGGAAGGGAAAGGAAGGGATGGTAGAGAAAGGGAAGGGAAGGGGAAGGGAAAGAAGGAGAAAGGAAGGGGTGGTAGAGAAAGAGAAGGGAACTGAATGGAAGGGGAAAGGAAAGGAAGGGATGGTAGAGAAAGGAAAGGGAAGGGGATTGAATGGAAGGGCAGTGTGCAAGAAGGGGAAGGGAAAGGAGAAAGGGAAGGGAACTAAATGGAAGGGAAGTGTGAAGAAGGGAAAGAAGGGGTGCTAAAGAAAGGGAAGGAAAATGGATCAAAAAGTAAAGGAAGGGAAGGGAAGGGTGAGGAAGGGAGACCAACACCCTATCAATCCCTGTGACCCTAGCCAAATGCCTCAATCTCCACCCTCAGTCCTGTGCTCAGCTCCCTCAAATCACATCTTCCCACCTCCTCCCTCGACACCCCATCTCTCCATGTGACCCCAGCCAGAAGCTTCAACATTCTCCAATCACAGCCAACCAAGACATCCTCCAACTTCTTCGTTCAGTGTATGGAGGTGTGTATATGCTCCATGCTACAGAGGTGGAGAAATCAGTAATGTAAGAAATGAGGTGGAAAATACAAAAAGGGCGACCTAATGTTTTAATAGTTTTGGTCAATTTGTGTTTTAAATCTACCGCCAGCCTCCCACGCCCCATGTCAGGCGAGTCTAGCAGAAAAATCATGCAACTTTAGGTCTATGAATCGCCCGTTTTAAGGTTGCTTTTTCCTTAACCCGGTAGCAGTGATGGGCCAAATTTGTGGCTTTACCGTGTAGCAGCGACGGGCCAAATTTGTGGCTTTACCGTGTATCAGCGACGGGCCAAATTTGTGGCTTTACCGTGTATCAGCGACGGGCCAAATTTGTGGCTTTACCGTGTATCAGCGACGGGCCAAATTTGTGGCTTTACCGTGTAGCAGCGACGGGCCAAATTTGTGGCTTTACCGTGTATCAGCGACGGGCCAAATTTGTGGCTTTACCATGTATCAGCGACGGGCCAAATTTGTGGCTTTACCATGTATCAGTGACGGGCCAAATTTGTGGCTTTACCATGTATCAGTGACGGGCCAAATTTGTGGCTTTACCATGTATCAGCGACGGGCCAAATTTGTGCCATGATATAAACCCCCCAAAATAGATGATGCATAAACTGATCACAAATGTTTTGATATATATTATGAAATGGTTTGTGTGAGTGATGATTTTTTTCTCATTTTTCTTGCGTAGAGGGACCATTAAGAAACATGATCCCCGCTGCTACTGGGTTAAAAATCATCAGCGTTCTTCAGTGGCCCCAGACTCACCACACCAGCACACTGACCACTCGGCCACTGCCTCCCCAGCACATGTCTGGAGCCCTGAGATGGTCTGATTTATCCAGTATCCTGAATATAAAGGTTCAATTTAACCCGGTAGCAGTGGGGATCATGTTTCTTAATGGTCCCTCTAAGCGAGAAAAATGAGAAAAAATCATCCCTCACACAAACCATTTCATAATATATATCAAAGCATTTGTGATCAGATTATGTATCATCTATTTTTGGGGGGTTATTTCATGGCACAAATTTGGCCCGTTGCTACTACACGGTAAAGCCACAAATTTGGCCCGTCACTGCTACACGGTAAAGCCACAAATTTGGCCCGTCGCTGCTACACGGTAAAGCCACAAATTTGGACCATCGCTGCTACACAGTAAAGCCACAAATTTGGACCATCGCTGCTACACAGTAAAGCCACAAATTTGGACCATCGCTGCTACACAGTAAAGCCACAAATTTGGCCCGTCGCTGCTACACGGTAAAGCAACAAATTTGGCCCGTCGCTGCTACTGGGTTAAAGAGGGTCTACTGCCCTAACTCAGCCCTCCTCAGATGGTAACCTTGAATTTGTACCCAGGAAGTAGGCATGATGAAAGAATATGTCACTATAAATCATGATATACTTTTAATTAACATCTTGGAAATGTCACAGCCTTCTAAAAACTTTTATTCCAATCCATCTCCATCAATCATATTCAGAGATAAGTCTGGTTTATAATTTTATGGAGGAGTTTAGAGGCAGTGAATTTACCAAACAGGAAACAGGGTATTGCCGAGGCTTGAGAGAGTGACAGGTACTGGGCGTAATCTCTCCTGCGGCTTGTCTAAAGTTGCTTAGTACACTTGCACTGTAGCCACAACATATGAACATAAGAACCTAAGGTGTCTGCAAGAAGCTGGTATGTCTATGCAAGGCAGCCCCACCTAACCTCACTATCCATGAATTTATTTAATCTTTTCTTGAATGTGTCTATTGTATTAGTACTCACAGCATGGTCACTGACTCTCTTAACCCGGTAGCAGCAACGGGCCAAATTTGTGGCTTTACCATGTAGCAGCGACAGGCCAAATTTGTGGCTTTACCGTGTAGCAGCGACGGGCCAAATTTGTGGCTTTACTGTGTAGCAGCGACAGGCCAAATTTGTGGCTTTACCATGTAGCAGCGACGGGCCAAATTTGTGGCTTTACCGTGTAGCAGCGACGGGCCAAATTTGTGGCTTTACCGTGTAGCAGCAGCGACAGGCGAAATTTGTGGCTTTACCGTAGCAGCGACGGGCCAAATTTGTGGCTTTACCGTGTAGCAGCGACGGGCCAAATTTGTGGCTTTACCATGTAGCAGCGACAGGCCAAATTTGTGGCTTTACCGTGTAGCAGCGACAGGCCAAATTTGTGGCTTTACCGTGTAGCAGCGACAGGCCAAATTTGTGGCTTTACCGTGTAGCAGCGACGGGCCAAATTTGTGGCTTTACCATGTAGCAGCGACAGGCCAAATTTGTGGCTTTACCGTGTAGCAGCGACGGGCCAAATTTGTGGCTTTACCGTGTAGCAGCGACGGGCCAAATTTGTGGCTTTACCATGTAGCAGCGACAGGCCAAATTTGTGGCTTTACCATGTAGCAGTGACGGGCCAAATTTGTGGCTTTACCGTGTAGCAGCGACAGGCCAAATTTGTGGCTTTGCCGTGTAGCAGCGACGGGCCAAATTTGTGCCATGATATAAACCCCAAAAAAAGATGATACATAATCTGATCACAAATGCTTTGACATATATTATGAAATGGTTTGTGTGAGTGATGATTTTTTTCTCATTTTTCTTGCTTAGAGGGACCATTAAGAAACATGATCCCTGCTGCTACTGGGTTAAAAACACAAGAACACAAGGAATCTGCAAGAGTCTGGTAGGTCTATGCAAGGTAGCTCCTGTGAACCTAACCACACCTATCCTCAAAATCCATGACAATTTAATCTTTTCTTGCATGTGTTTATCGTATTGCCACACACCTGCCGAGCCTGTTCCACTCATCCTTTGATCATGCTCTTTTGACATCTGGAGGAGATCCCTTCATCCCTTTATCAGAGTGCACTGCTGACACACCATATATAAGCCAGTTCTGCTCAGGCCAGGACAGTGATAAGACGGCTCAGTGCCAGGACCAGAGGGTGCTGCAGCAAACCAAGAGTTCACCAAATTCACCATCCAAAGGTGCCACACAGCCCACGCCACAAAGCACCTCCACCACCACCACACCAAGACAGACATGGGGAAGCCAGAACCAAAGAAGGAAGGTCCAACCAAAGCCCAGATAGAGTCGTGGACCAAATCCATCACTGATCTCCTCGGGGTAAGTCTTCGCCTCAAGGTGCCTCCTGTGGCCTAAGGAATGAGTACAGTACAGGTAACTCTCGATTTACACGAGTATTGTGTCCTTGAAGAGCTCGCATAAATCAAAAACAATGTAAATCATACAAGAGGTAGGTTTGTACCTTTATTGCCTACTGTATCACTCTGACTCTTCTCCCTCTCGTGGTTCCTCCTCTGGGTGCCCTTCCCCTCGTGGTAGCACAGCAGCGAGGGTGTTGTTGTTGTTTAGTAGCGGGGCAGCGTGGGTACTGTATTGTTGTTCAAGTGGCGTGCGGGAAGATCTGAGATCAGCTGTGTGGCCGCGGCGCCGTGTGAGTCCAGTTGCGTGAGACATCTGGTGGCCACTCCATAAAATATCCCGTATAAGTGAAAAAAAACATGTAAATTAAACATTTATTTGGATTTTGGACCCCGCGTTATTTCAAAAATGCGTAAACCAAACTCGTATATATCGAGAGTTACCTGTATACACAAAAAATATTGTGCCCTCCTGCCAACATACCCTAGGCGTGAGTCACTCATTAAGATATATATTATATTATCCCGCCCTGGACTTATTCTTTTTTGCATTTCTGGCAACTCAGTGTCTGGCAGGGTCTGCGAGTGATGCGTGGTGAGGTAAATCACCAGTGCTCTCTGAGCTATGGTCAGAAGACGTGTGTCACACCCTCTTAGCGTCACTTCTTACGCATTCTCGACCATCTTCCCTTTCGCTCCATTATTTTTTCTCCTCGTTCTCCATCATGCCTGCCAAGCAGTTGTCAGATGTGGAGAACGCCAGAATTCTCACCCTGATTAAGGAGAATGAATCTCTAAGGGGAATTGCAAGGCATACCGGATGACATTTTTTCCACTATCAAGTGACTCAATGCTGCTGCCAAAGGCGCACCAGACTGCATGATCCCTCCCAGGAAACATGGTTCTGGACGCCCCAGGAAAACATGTAAGGCCACTGACACACTTCAAAGGAGAGAAGTGTTAAAGAAGCCTAAGGTCACAGTTGGACAATTGAAAATAATGCATCCTGGACTGCTGAGAGATGTCTCAGTGGACCATTCAGCATCGCCTCGCCAAGGATCTGAAGCTGCCCTCACGATCACCTGCCAAAAAGCCTCGCCACAAGAGCAATGATGAAGAGGCTTGCATTTGCTTGGAAATATGAAACATGGACTGAAGATGACTGGATGAAGATAATGTGGAGTGATGAGTCCACATTCAGATGCATTACAGAGCATCAGAGGAGAGTAAGGAGGCCTGTCGGTGCCAGTCACTACTTCATTGAGAAGACTGTCAAGCACCCACTGTATCTGATGGTGTGGGGCTGCTGCAGAGGTGAACGTGGGGGTGGAGCTTTACACATTTTGCCAAAGAATGTTACAGTAAATAGTAACATTTGTCAAAGTGTTATGCAACCACATGCTTGCTCCCTTTAACACTTAAAGCGCGGGCATTAACAATTGTCAACGGCTGGTGCCTGGGCTCAAACTGCAGGTGTCGACAAAAGTCGACAAGCCATTTTTTCAGTTACCGCGCTCTCAAATTTAATTTGTTTTTGGTGAAGTAGAGTAAGGATGTTGTTTTCTTTCAAACAATACCTAACCATGCAAGTACTGTACAACCAGCTCTTGACCGCTGTGGCTGTACCGTTCCAACCCTATTTTCTCCTTTCTTCTTTCCGTTCAACATCCTTGTTTTCCTTATGGGGCTGTACGGGCCATGAGTCTCTCCCACTCCTGAGTGTCATGTACTCCCTCCTCCTGCTGCTCACCCTTCTCATGCCTTCCTCCACACACCACCTCCAGGCTTTCCTTGGTCTTCCAGCTGGTCTCCTTCCCTTCACCTCCATCTGGATCACACTTTACCTGATAAAAAACCTGGCAAGTACAAGGATCAACGGTCGCCTTGTATTCCCACTTTCCCGTGTAGGTGCTATGCCTCTGCCTTGGCCGGGCATCAGACCCTGGCCTCGGCCTCCCACACACGGGTGTTACACAGGTGCTGCACATCAGCCTCAATGCTTACTGTGCCGTGACTGTCGACTGTGTGGCCAGTCTTGAATCAAGGGAACAGTGACTGTGTGGCTGTGCAGTGCCTGAGGTCATCTGGGCTGACAACACCCATGCTGGAATAGTCTGCAATACATTTCCCAGTTCATGATTTGTGTAAATGGGTAAATCTGACCACCAGATAGCTATTATATAAAAGTCAAAGCCAGAAAAACTGGTTTCTCAGATGCTGGATGTTTGAAAACACGCCAAGTTATCAATCTCTATGGCAGGATGTTTGGTTGGCATAATAAAGACACTGTTGCCTCAACAACTGTACTGCTTGCAGGACCCTGAGGGACGGGAAGCCATCCTACAATTCCTGAAGGATAAGGAGAATGAGAAGGACACGAACGTCAAGGAGAGATATGAAGGGAGTACCAGCTATATGAGTTTTTACAATGAAAGTGAAGCTTACAAGTCTATGTATGTGAAAGCAAAAGAGAAGGCTCATGAGATCTACAATAAACACATAAAGGTGAGTTGTCAACAGTTTTCAATAATTTTGTAAGAATCTGTGCTCAGTGCTACATACAGTTAAGAAGATTAGCTAAAGATGCTACATGAATGGTATTGCAGCAGACATATTTTTTTCCTTGCTACTACATAAGTCAGTAAATGTGTGATTGTTTTTGTATTATTATTTTCACACTATTAAATTAATTTATTTTTCCAACATGTTGCTCATCTGCCACTTTTATTCCAGGTGACCGCCGAAAAGAAAGTCGCCACAGGGGAGAGTGAGACAATTAAGAAAAGGTTGGACGAGGGTCTGAAGGACGAGGGCCTGTTTGACAAGGCTCAGGACAATGTTAAAAAAATAATGGAGGACAGACTTTGGTACAGTGGTTTCTGTGAATATTTGAATAATCTAAAAATAAAAAAAATAAGTAATAAAAAATAAGTGCCAGTTCTCTATATCGTCACCTTCGTAAACAAACCGCCTAAGTCATTATTTTCTACTTTACAGGTAATCATAAAAGAAGTGTCATTATCTCATTTGGCTTAAGATTTAGGCAGGAATGAAAAGGCCAATTCTAGAACACTCAAACCCTGAATGACCAAGGCAACTATACAGAAATGGGCGTCACATGTTGAAAAATTAATGTACACAAAAACCTGGAAATCACTGAAAAATGACTTAGGCGATTATTTTATGAGGGTGACGATATTCCAGTCTCCATAAGCATCATAAACATTACAGTATATGCAATGTTCATTTAATCTTTTGTTGATCTGCACCACTTGAATGGGAAGCACTTTTACACTGATCAGACTCTGGTGGTGGCCTTCAGTGTGCCATCTTACATGTAAATTGGAAAGTTTTGTTTAGTCGGCGCAACATCTGTGGTCATATGCCGGAAAGAGACAGAAGGGGAAGGAATTATAGAAGGAAACAGATCCCAGGAGACGGGACACAACCCCCGATTAAAACCTGGTACCCATTCACTGCTGGGTGGACAGGGGCATAGGGTATCGGAAAAGCTGCCCAAATTTTTCCACTCTGCTCGGGAATCGAACCCGGGCTCTCTCGGTTGTGAGCCGAGTGTGCTAACCACTGCACCACGAAGGCCCCCCCCCCCCCTCTTACATGCGCTCTGCAGCCTTTGGAGGAAGGATATGTCTCGTTGCTGCACCAGTCACTGCACAGCTGGGTGTTGTGTCACATGGCCAGCACCGTGCCTTTGACAGTGCTTGGTTTGCAGTAAACTTATGTACCAGATGACTACTAATAAAACTTCACTCTAGAATTTTTTTTATCATTTCCCTAAAAATAATGACTCGTATTTCTACAAGCAGTCTTTTGTTGCTTTCAGGTCTGTAATTTTAGCAGATTTTCAAGGGTGGCTAGAGGGCACCATGGGTTCATGAGGTAGTGGGGGAGGATGGCGAGCAGTAGGAGCATGCGCAGATGGGGAAATTTTTGGAAAAGTAAGGTCTTTTAGGGGCATTTTGTTGGGAGGTCTATAGCCCCCCTAGACCCTAGAAATTAAGGCGCTGACTTTGTTCAAAACGAAGGTATAGTTGGGGGCATACACTACAGCTAAACGTGGCCGTGGTGCTCATCTCTGTCCCGCTGGCCCTTGAGCCTGTGGCAGTGCGGTGTTATGTAGGCTGGGTAGGTAAGGTTAGGTAAGGTTGGGTTTGGTAAGGTCAGGTTGGGTAAGTCATATTAGGTAGAGACAGGTTTGGTAAGGTCATATTAGGTAGAGACGGGATTGGTAAGGTCATGTTGTACCCATTTATTGACCAGCCCAAAACAAAGGATGAACAGCTGGGTGGACTGCATGCCGACTACCCAAGTTTGGATTTGAACCCAAGTCCACAAACTCTTAGCTTGGAACACTAACCATTGCACCACGGAGCAGTATTAAAAGCAAACCAACTCTTGACTCATACCTTTTCTTTCTTCTGACTGCCGCTCCCAAGCTGACTCCCTGCTCTGGCACTGCAGGAAACAGTTGGTAAGCTTTCCAGTCCTTCACCAGCTTCACTCCCAGTTGGCAGTCACCGCCCAGCACGCCGCCACTATGCACCGTGAGAAGGGTTACAATTACTGGTCAAAATTAACCTGGTAGCAGAGGGGATCATGTTTCTTAATGGTCCCTCTGAGCAAGAAAAATGAGAAAAAATCATCACTCACACAAACCATTTCATAATATATACCAAAGCATTTGTGATCAGTTTATGTATAATCTATTTTGGGGGGTCTATATCATGGCACAAATTTGGCCCGTCGCTGCTACACGGTTAATAAAATCTAGCAAATTAAATTAAAACTAACTTCCCTTCACCCTCACTGGACCTCCATTACCCCCCGCCCCCTAAACTCCCCTTCACCCATACAGACCCCCTATTACCCCTTCCCATGACTCCCCTTCATCCATCACCCCTCTTCTCCCTGTCACCCAGTCCAGTCCAGTAGCAGGCGTGGCACTGCCAATGTAACGGCTCCCACTTATGGTCCTTGTTCTTGATTGGTGTTGTTGAGTCTTCTGGTTTTGGTGAATTTTCTTTTTTCTTCTGTTCCAGATTTTTGTGATATAATTTTTCCTGTCTTCAATTTCTTCTGGCGATGATGGTTGAAACACTAATATATTGGCTATTAAGTAGTCTCTGCTTTGGTTTTCTGTGTTCTGTATAAAATTTTGATTGTCTTTATTCTTTATTTTCACAGTCCAGCAGAAAATGTTCCAAAGTTTCTATTTTTGCACCACAACACAGACGCTCCTCACTTTTCCTCTGGAACCTGTTGCTCCAGTTTAAAGTTAGGGTGTTAGTTCTTCCTCTCAAAATTAATTTTGTTCCAAGTGTGTTTGTTGTCTGTCCAAGTTTCTTTTAAGTCCTTTTTGTATCATTCATATATCCTTATCCCTTAAAGCGCAAGGATGTTTTCCCGTGCCTGTCCTCCACGCGGGCATATTCAGGCTAAAACATACCTCACTTCAACCTTTCATACCTTTACTGCTACTTAACACACGTGACTGAATGAAGTATCATTATAAAGTGCATACCCTCACCTGTCCTTTGACGTTAATTTGAAATCTATATGACCATTCGTAGAGCGAGTACAGAATATTGAATAAGATCACTGAAAATGCATTATTACTGACAGTTTTCCACCCTTAGTGGACTTCCTTTCTGTGATATAGTAATAAAAGGCATGAACTTAATAGTTTAAATGAAAAACACCCAAAAAAACTTAACTTACAGGCCTTCCTGATGTCCTTGATTGGTAGTGAGGTCAAAATTAATGGCCCCCATCTTATGGATGAAATTCACGGGAAGGTGAGAGGAGGTGGGATGTCTAGCGGACACCTTCTCAAAGCTGTCATTGGTATACACCGACCAAAAATTAGTCAAGAGAGCATGGTTGGGTATTGTTTCAAAGAAAACGACATCCTTACTCTACTTCACCAAAAACAAATTAAATCTGAATGTGGTAAGTGAAAAAATGGCTTGTCGACTATTGTTGACACCCGCGGTTTGAGCCCAGGCACCAGCCGTCAGCAATTGTCGACACCCGCGGTTTGAGCCCAGGCACCAGCCGTCAGCAATTGTCGACACCCGCGGTTTGAGCCCAGGCACCAGCCGTCAGCAATTGTCGACACCCGCGGTTTGAGCCCAGGCACCAGCTGTCAGCAATTGTCGACACCCGCGGTTTGAGCCCAGGCACCAGCCGTCGGCAATTGTCGACACCCGCGGTTTGAGCCCAGGCACCAGCCGTCAGCAATTGCCGACACCCGCGGTTTGAGCCCAGGCACCAGCCGTCAGCAATTGCCGACACCCGCGGTTTGAGCCCAGGCACCAGCCGTCAGCAATTGTCGACACCCGCGGTTTGAGCCCAGGCACCAGCCGTCAGCAATTGCCGACACCCGCGGTTTGAGCCCAGGCACCAGCCGTCAGCAATTGCCGACACCCGCGGTTTGAGCCCAGGCACCAGCCGTCAGCAATTGTCGACACCCGCGGTTTGAGCCCAGGCACCAGCCGTCAGCAATTGTCGACACCCGCGGTTTGAGCCCAGGCACCAGCCGTCAGCAATTGCCGACACCGCGGTTTGAGCCCAGGCACCAGCCGTCAGCAATTACCCGACACCAGCGGTTTGAGCCCAGGCACCAGCCGTCAGCAATTACCCGACACCGGTTTGAGCCCAGGCACCAGCCGTCAGCAATTGTCGACACCCGCGGTTTGAGCCCAGGCACCAGCCGTCAGCAATTGCCGACACCCGCGGTTTGAGCCCAGGCACCAGCCGTCAGCAATTGCCGACACCCGCGGTTTGAGCCCAGGCACCAGCCGTCAGCAATTGACGACACCCGCGGTTTGAGCCCAGGCACCAGCCGTCAGCAATTGCCGACACCCGCGGTTTGAGCCCAGGCACCAGCCGTCAGCAATTGCCGACACCCGCGGTTTGAGCCCAGGCACCAGCCGTCAGCAATTGCCGACACCCGCGGTTTGAGCCCAGGCACCAGCCGTCAGCAATTGTCGACACCCGCGGTTTGAGCCCAGGCACCAGCCGTCAGCAATTGCCGACACCCGCGGTTTGAGCCCAGGCACCAGCCGTCAGCAATTGTCAACACCCGCGCTTTAAGGGTTAATGTTGACTTTGTCTGTATTTTGTTTTTCCATTTCATTGTGTCCAATGTCCTTACTCTTTCTATTATGTTATTCTTAGTCAAACTATCAAGCTGTGTTATAGTTATATATAGTTCATTCATATATTTCTTTCAGGTTTTAGTCCACTTTGTGTTAGTGTTTTCTATTTCTCTAAGGAATATATTTTTAGCCAGGTTTCTTATGTCTTCTTTCAGCAAGTGCTTAGCAAATAGTATTTTAATTTTCATGTCTGGCATAGCAGGATGAGGCACCGATATCTCCTATTAGGGCACTGTTGGCGGCATAGGTTGGGACTTGTAATATTGCCCTGTAGACGATATTTTATATTCTTTGCAATTTAGTAATCTCTTCTCCCTGTCACCCATTACCCCTGCCCCCTGTCACCCATCACCACTTCTCCGTCACTCATCACCCATCACCCCTGTCCCCTGTCACCTATCACCAATGTCCCCTGTCACCCATCACCACTTCTCCACTCATCACCCCTGTCACCCATCACCCCTGCCCCTGTCACCCATCACTCCTGCCCCCTGTCACCCATCACCACTTCTCTGTCACTCATCACCCATCAACCCTTCCCCCTGTCACCCATCACCAATGCCCCATGTAACCCATCACCACTTCTCTGTCACTCATCACCCATCACCCCTGTCACCCATCAACCCTGCCCCCTGTCACCCATCACCACTTCTCCGTCACTCATCACCTCTCACCCCTGCCCCCTGTCACCCATCACCACTTCTGTCACCCCTGTCACCCATCACCATTTCTCCATCACTCATCACCCATCAACCCTTCCCCCTGTCACCCATCACCAATGCCCCCTGTCACCCATCACCATTTCTCCATCACTCATCACCCATCAACCCTTCCCCCAGTCACCCATCACCAATGCCCCCTGTCACCCATCACCGCTTCTCCGTCACTCATCACCCATTAACCCTTCCCCCTGTCACCCTTCACCCCTTCCCTGTCACCCATCACCCCTTCCCCCTGTCACCCTTCGCCTCCCCATCACCCGTAACCTTCCCATCACCGTCACACCCACCAATCTCACGGGCGGGGTGCGAACACTGGCTGCTTAGAGTGTGTGGCCGGTGGTGGGTGCTCCGCGGTGACCTGTGCAGGGTGGCAGCTACGGCAGGCGGCGGCAAAGGCGGTCCTCCTTGCTCTCCGCCATGGCCACGCACTCCTCTGTTGACATCAATGGCGTCGTCTGCTAGGGGTGCCAACCATGGAGGAACAATTGGTGGAGTCGACACGGCCCGCTAATAATCCCAGTCCAGTAGTTGGCGTGGGATTGCCTTTGTAACGGCTTCCACTTATGACTTATAATAAATCTCACTTATTCTTGATTGTTGATTGGCGTTGTTGTGTCTTTTAGTTTTGTTCCATTCATTGAGGTGAAGCCTACGAACTGTCAAATTTACGGCCAAAAGATGGGGGTGAGCGAGCCTGGCCGAGCCCATTAAGAGGGACAACACCTGACACCTGGCCGTAAAAATGAAGCTCAGGCGGATTCACTTATTAATTGGGCTGATGTCGACTCCACCAATTCTACCTCCATGATGGCAACACTGGTACCGGTGCTGCGAGAAATACCTCCCAGCAGAAATAAGTCGCCCTGGGGAACGCATCAGCAGGAAAAGCTATTAATTTCCCTGGTTTTGTTGTAGTTTGTCCACTTTTAATCTTTGTGATGGTTGGTATTTCCGGCAAGGATACAACACACCAGACCAACACACCAAACTAGCGAGAACTTAGTGAAATTCAACGTGGGGTAATTTTTTTTAAAAATCTGCCCTGCTCGTTTGTTATAAAGCCATCTCTGGGTTTAAAGTGTTGCTCTGATGCTTTTGCCATGTAATGGAACCGAAACATGACACGTAAACGATAGCAGTGAGTGAAATATAGAAACAGTAAGCAAGTTGAACCTCTCTCAACGAGCTATTTCGCGACGAACATTACCGGTACCAGACTGCTCGGTACCGGTACGAGACTGCTCGGTACCGGTACCAATACTGACCAATCGCTCACGCTGTCCCTCAATCAGTTCTTAGCTTATAATCAATGACAAGCTCACACATCACCTTATATTTCAGGAGATATTTTATTATTTTTGTATGGAGGTTAGGATAGCAAACATAGCCCCCACCTCTCTCTCTCTCTCTCTCTCTGCAGCAATAAAACTGATATGCAATACACAATGTCGAGTTTTAATACGTCAGATCTTTCTCAAACAACTTTATTTCTCTTAATCTCCATACAAAACACACACACACACACACACACACACACACACACACACACTCTCTCTCTCTCTCTCTGGGATCAGCCACTTTTTAAAATTGTGCAAAAATAAATAAATAAATAAATAAATAAATAAATAAATAAATAAAAATAATAATAATACTCCATAAAATACCTTAAATTACACCAGGCAGGTTATAGTGCCCACAACCCTCCCTCTAGAAGTGTTTTGTCTCCTAGAATAATAATTTTCCCTAACTCCCTAATTTCCCCTAACTTCTTTCTTTCCTTTCCTTTCTTTTTCCCTAACTTTTCTTTCCTTTTTCCTTCTCTTCCTAACTTCCCTTTCCTCTCTGTCGTTCCTAACTTCTCTTTCCCTTCCTTTCTTTTTCAATAATTTTCCCTTCTTTCCCTAACTTCTTTCTTTCCTTTTTCCTTCTTTCCCTAACTTCCCTTTCCTTCTTACCCAACTTTCCCTAACTTCTTTCTTTTTCCATAATTTTCCCTTTTTTCTTTAACTTCTTTCTTTCCTTTTCTTCCTTTTATCTTTTTCCCTAACTCTCCTTTCCTTCCATAACTTCCCTTTCCTTCCCGTCTCTCCTTCTTATCTAACTTCCCCTTCCTTCCCTTTTTACCTTTCCCTAACTCTCCCTAAAGTCTTACCTCTACATCCTCTTCCCTTAAACTCATTATCTTCACATATTTGCCATTTTTACTTCACTCTTTATGCAGCTTCCTCATTCCACCCATTCCTCCTCCTTGCCAACCTCACCTAACATCCTCCCTCTTCATCTTTTTCATTCTTCACTCCCCTTTCTCACTCTTCTCTACATTCACTTACACCCTCACCCACTGCATTCAAAACCTTTCTGCTCACTCTTAACCCAGTAGCAGCGACGGCCCAAATTTGTGGCTTTATCGTGTACCAGTGACGGGCCAAATTTGTGGCTTTACCATGTACCAGCGACGGGCCAAATTTGTGGCTCTACCGTGTACCAGTGACGGGACAAATTTGTGGCTTTACCGTGTAACAGTGACAGGACAAATTTGTGGCTTTACCGTGTACCAGTGATGGGCCAAATTTGTGGCTTTACCATGTACCAGTGACGGGCCAAATTTGTGGCTTTACCGTGTAACAGTGAGGGGCCAAATTTGTGGCTTTACCATGTACCAGTGATGGGCCAAATTTGTGGCTTTACCATATACCAGTGACGGGCCAAATTTGTGGCTTTACCGTGTACCAGCAACAGGCCAAATTTTTGCCATGATATAAACCCCCCAAAACAGATGATGCATAAACTGATCACAAATGTGTTGATAAATATTATGAAATGGCTTGCGTGAGTGATGATTTTTTCTAATTTTTCTCGCTTAGAGGGGCCTTTAAGAAACACGATCCCTGCAGCTACTGGGTTGACTCTCCTTTCTCACTCATCTCATTCATCCCTGCCTTAACCTAAATTCTCACTCACTGCATTCAAAACCTTTCTGCTCTCTTTTAATCCCCTTTTTTCTACTACTCACACATCTTGCTCCTCCCTACCTCAGACCACATCTTCATTTCTTTATCCTCTTCACCCCCAGGTCATAGTCATGCTTGGTCAGTTCATAGCCCCAGTGCTGAAGGGTCTGCCGCACCACCGGGGACACCACCGCTGCGTCGTAGCTCGCCCCAGCCCGGAACACCTGTGGGAATGATGGTGATGGGTGTTATACTGGAGTTGAAAAGGGACAGAAGAGGGACAGAAGAGAGAAAGACATCAGTGAGGGAGTGTTTGAATAGAGAAATATGGAAAAATAACATGAGAGAGTGAGAGAGATACGAGAAAGGAAACACAGACAGAGAAGGGATGAGAGAGCGGCAAAAACAGGGATGACAATAATAAAAATAATAATAATAATACACAAACTAACAAACACACAACACAAAAAATAATCCAAAAGGTACCACATGAATACCTTGACTCATTCTTCATTGAACACAGACAAACAAAAACAAGCAGGTGAGGTAAGAACACACACCTTGGTAATTAGGTTGTTCCGCCATCTGCCCTTGAGCCCAGTGCAGCGATCCCACCGGCCGATCTGCCTCTCATCATCGTCAGTTCTCCGGCCACGATAATATCTAGAAGTGAAGGGACGAGGGTTAAGTTGGGAGTTAGGGATAGATAGGGATTTCTTTCCTTTTCTTTCTTTTTCTTTTTTATAGTAAAGGAAAAAGTGCAAGGGCAAAAATAAAGGAGAATGAATAAGCCTGGTAATTGCCGTTCCTATAAGAGAAAGAACAGAGTGAGTGGTACAGAGTGACAGAGATGAATGGTGTGTGTGTGTGTGTGTATCTCTCTCTCTCTCTCTCTCTCTCTCTCTCTCTCTCTCTCTCTGCCAGAATTATCTGTGCTTTGTGCAATATGTAAAAACAAAAAACAAACAAACAAAAAAAAGAAACAGGAAGTAAAGGAAGAGATTTAACATTATATAAGACATTATATAAGGACACACACACACACACACACACACACACACACACACACACACACCTGCAGTACCACATGAACCAGCCATAGGGGTCCTGTTTGAGTATCCAGCCACTCTGCTCCCACATCTCCAGCGATCCTCCGCATTTCACTTTGTACTTGTTGACTTCTGTATCGTATATGGATGAAGCAACCTGTAGCAAGAACAAGAAGTAGTAGTAGTAGTAGTGGTAGTAGTAGTAGTAGTAGCATTAGTATATTTATTGAAATTTATCAGAACATATGAAAACTAGTGTCAGTCATAAATTAATTAATAGTAACTCAAGGACTGAGTATATAAGAAGAAGAAGCATAGAAGTGTAGTAATAGAAGTAGTAAAGAAGTAAAGAAGAAGTATTGAAAGTGAAAAGTGTAGAAGTTTAAGTATAAGAAGTAGAAGTGTAGACAAGTAGTAATAGTGGCAGTAGTAGTAGTAGTAGTAGTAGTAATAGTATATTCATCACAATTTATCAAAGCATATTATATTTCATCAGTCAAATATTGTAACGTAATGACACAGGGTAGAGAATTCAATGTATCCTAACCTGCTTCTTGATGTCCAGCCCCTCCAGCCACTCAGCAGGCAGCTCCTTCCATGCCTGGTTGTGAGATTCACCTGGGGAAGACACTCAATTAATACCTGCACACCTGTCCCTTCCATAGCACACATACTGTCACTCTTATTCACCTTATACCTACAAACATTCACTTTTCTTTACTATCTATCTATCTAAAGACTTAAATTTTCATCTTATATCTGCAAACTCACACTTTCTCACCTTATATCAACACTCATTCCATTTACGCTTACACCACTCACTCTTGAATAACTACACAGGTGAAATTGTCTATCAAGGAATTCTATAACATGATGAAATACATGACACAACCAGCTTGACTTAATATTATAACAAAATAAATAGTTAACCCGATAGCTGCGGGGATCATGTTTTTTAAAGATCCCTCTAAGCAAGAAAAATGAGAAAAAATCATCACTCATGCAAACCATTTCATAATATATATCAACGCATTTGTGATCAGTTTATGCATCATCTGTTTTGGGGGGTTTATATCATGGCAAAAATTTGGCCTGTTGCTGCTACATGGTAAAGCCACAAATTTGGCCCGTTGCTGCAACCAGGTTAAGCTAGACCTCTCCCTCTCTCTCTCTCTCTCTCTCTCTCTCTCTCTCTCTCTCTCTCTCTCTCACCTGTGACGCTGGACTTAATGGGCCTGAAGTAGGTGCCCCCAAAGCTGCCCATCTGTAACACCTGCTCTGGGGTCAGGTTGGGGCGGAAGGAGGGGGCGTCTTGGAACACCAGCTGTCCTTGGCCATTGCGGGTGGGTGGCGGTGCGGTGAGGTAGAAGGACTCCCCACACTTCACTTCAATAAACTCCCCAACCTCACTCTCACCCTTCTTTGACGTTCCTCCTCCTGGTAATGATTTTCAGAGGTCTGAAGGTTAGTAGGTAGAAGGGCTCCCCACATTTCACAGTCCCCCTCTTTGTTATAGCCTATTTTGACATTCTTCCTCCTGGTAATGATTTTGAGTGAGGCTTGAAGGTTAGAAGGTAGGACTCCCCATACTTCACTTCAACAAACTTCCCAACCTTGCCATCACCCTCCTTTGACGTTCCTCCTCCTGGAAATGATTTTCAGCGAGGCTTGGAAGTTAGAAGGTAGGACTCTCCACTCTTCACTTCAACAAACTTCCCCCACTTTGCTATCACCTATTATGACATTCCTCCACCTGGTAATAATTTTCAGTGAGCCTTGAAGGTTAAAAGGTAGGACTCCCCACACTTCACTTCAACAAACTTCCCAACCTTGCTATCACCCATTTTTGATGTTCCTCCTCCTGGTAATGATTTTCAGTGAGATTTGAAGATTAGCAGATAGAAGGACTCCCGAAGCTTCATCTCCATATAGTCCCCCGGCTCACTCTCACCCTTTTTTCCTAGTCCTCAGTTGGTATAGATCTTCAAGGAGGTTTGAAGTATCATTTTTTAATAGTAAAGATATAAATGAAAACAGACAAGTCATTAGTTAAGTAGGAAATGAAATATGGATCCATGACGCACTGGATTCTTTACCTAGTTTCAAATCTGCCCTACATGTATCCCTTGGTCCCATTTTTTACAAGTTTGATTAAATTCTAACCTCAGTACTCTTATTAATCACAGCATACACCTAGTAGTCTAAACAATAATTAATACACCCATCAATATAAAGTGATCTGTCCAAGGTACACAATTCAGTCTTTTTTACTTAATGTCTTATACTTAGTTATATACAAACCCCTACAGACTGCCTAACTTGTGCACATGGGGTAACAACCAGGTGAGTTAACCAGGTGAGACTGCATAAAGGAAATCTCAACCCTCCACCCTGTTACCTTTCTTCGTGGATTTTGACACAGCACTGCTTGGCTTGGCGCTCACATCACTCTTCTTGGCGCCCTTCTTGGAGGTGTCTTCGCTCTTCTTGGCTTTCTTGGAGGGTTTTGGCGTGCCCGAGGGTGTTTTAAGGCCGCCAGCTCCTCGTTTAGGGGCCATAATGGTGTTTGTTAAGGTCACTAAAAGCCCGCGTGGAAGGTTTGCTCGTGGGCGCCAAAGGAACCAAAACATTAGTCCGAATCCCTGGGTCCTGACGTCGTGTTAGTTTTTGACATTTTCTTTATTATTCCGAGCTTCTTAGGGGTTTTATTTATTCTGATTGATGCTTTAATATGTACTGATGACTTTTTAGTCGTAGAATGTGTTTATTCAGCTTCCATGCTACAAAAAAGGCAATGCGAAGTCGTCAGTAACATAATCGAACCAAAAAATAAGTTTTGGCTCCTGACGTCGTTTTGTTTTATGGCATTTTCTTTATTATTCCGAAATCCTTAGGAGTTTTATTTATTCTGGTTGATGGATTAATATGTGTTGATAACTTGTAAGGTTGTAGAATGTGATTATTGAGTTATATATTAAAAAAAAGCCGATGCGAAGTTCTCGGTAACGTATTCGGACATGGCAAGTGAAAATTTTGTTGCATAAAGGGTTATTCAATCTGTTTTAAGTGTTTTTATGCCCATTTCTTTATCATTTTGAGATCCTTAGGCGTTTTCTTCATTCTAGTTAGTGTTAGTGTCGTAGGATGTGTTTATTCAGCTTGTTACAAAACGGCAATGCTAAGTCCTCAGTAACTTAATCGGACATGGCAAGTGAAGATTCTATTGCATAAAAGGTTATTCATGCTGTTTTAAGCTGTTTTTATGCCTATTTCTTTGCTGTTTTTGGAGTACTTATGAGTTTTCTTTATATCTGTTGGTGTTTTGATCTGTATTGATGAGTTATAAGGTCGTAGGGTGTGTTTATTCAAGCTTCCATGCTACAAAAGGCAATGCGAAGTCCTCAGTAACATAATCGGACATGGCAAGCGAAGATTCTGTTGCATAAAGGGTTATTCATGCTGTTTTAAGCTGTTTTTATGCCTATTTCTTTGTTGTTTTGGAGTACTTATGAGTTTTCTTTATATTTGTTGGTTTTGCTGTGTACTGATGAGTTACAAGGTCGTATGATTGTATATTCAGCTTGTTACAGTTGAAGATTGTTACATAGCCTAGACTTTTTTTTTCAGTATACATGTTTAACTTCACGGTTGTTCACTGAGAAGGGAAACACAATACTTATTTATATAATGTCTGCTCCCAGGCAACACATATATCTCCGTAACACTGGCTATACACGAGGACAGGTGTAGTACACATTCTACATTAGAGGTCAACAACAATTAACGTTGTTGTTGTTGATTTGTCCTCCAAGAGGAGGGCACGGGCTGGTGAGCCCGTCAGAGGATGTCGTCAGTTTTCGGAGTTTATCGAGGAGGTGGGTATTTTGCCACCACCTCTGCCAGGGTGGAATCTTGGGTGAGGGTCACTCGCTCTGCTGCTGTCTGGGGAGCCGTGTCGTCGTCCGGGTGGAGCTGTGGGGTGGTGAGGGGGCACTCCAGGATGTAGTGCAGCAGAGGTTTCCGGGTGGCTTGCCAGCAGTGGGGGCAGGGTAGGCTATCCTTGTTTGCCACCTCCTCGTAGCAGGCAAACCCGAGTCAACAACAACAACACACACACAACACAAAGAAATATTGGTTGTCGTAATTAAAACAATACATCCAGGTCAGGCTCTAGCACTACACAATACATCAACAATACGTAGCCTACTGTTAACCTAGCAATGTTACAGTTCCCGCGAGCCAACTATATATAAAAAAAGTTTTGCCCCCGCCCCCTTCTTAAATATTCGTTCGTGATTACTTGTGCTGTCTTAGATTCATGGAAAACAAAATCAAGAACAATTACATATATATATTCATGACAGAAAGGATAATAAGAGGTTGTAGTCGAACTGAAGTCGACAGTAAAATCAGTCTAATTGGAGGCGTGTTAATTCTAATCACTAGGAAACAAGAAACGTGATGAATTGATCCCGGCCCGAAAGGAGTAAATAGGCCTATAAATTTCCGACGCCGGGGATTGAACTCGCGGCCAGCCAGACGGACAGCCACGCTTATAACCTCTTGGCTTAAGAGACGACCCATCTCCCCTTCGCTAAGTGTTATTTTTCATGGGCTTTCCACATCGGGCGGGTAATTACACAGGCCTCCCTTCCATCAAGATCAATTTTTGTGTGCTCTCTCACCTCCGAGCAGAGGGGAAATACAACTCATGATAGGATCACAGCGGTGCCAGGCACTTACCATTATCGAACACATGATATATCGATCTAGTCCGGAAAAGGGGAATATACTCTCAACGCCAGGGATTGAACCGGCGACCAGATAGACGGGATGCTATACGTAGTGTGTGTGTGTGTGTGTGTGAGTGTGTGTAAAAAGAATAACCATGTAATTAGAGGCAAGCAATTAGATATGTAAGAATAAGTGTGTGTGTGTGTGTGTGTCCTGACTAGCCAGTGGCGCAGAAGGCCACGAAGTACACAAACAGGAAGAAGGAGTAACCGCTGACCAGCAACACGCGGGAGAGGTAGTTGGCTCGCTGGCGGGCGCGAAGGGCCAGGCGCCGCACCAACCCGCCCTCCGCCTCCCCGCCCTTCGTGACCTCCCCGTCCTCGACGCTGGCCTTCTGCGAGAGAAACAAAATTATACAAATATATAAGAAAATATTAAAGAAGACGATGGGAAAAATCAACTTTCCTAAATCAATGGTTATATTACATGAAGTTGTGTGCGCAATAAACATTGGCAATTTTAAATAATCTGAAAAAAATAGACGAAAATAGAAAAGCTGGAACACTATCAGCTTGACTAAATTCAGTAACATTACAAGTGGGTTAGAACAATTAGGTAAGTACACATGCATGATAAATACACAACAAAAGAAACAAACAAACAAAATAAAAAGGAAATAAAACAAATACACAAACAGACATACCTCCTCTCCTTCGTTCTTCTTGTTCTCGTATACTTCGCAGACAATAACGTACAGGAGGGTCAAGAAGAGCACTATCAGGGAGACTCCACTGAACGCGTCCATTGCGGTGGCATACGGGACGGAGGCCAAAGTCATCTTGAACTGCATATTAGTGAACATTGTAAAGATGAGGGGTATGAGGGTGAGCAGGATGCGGGCCAGGAACTGTTTAGCGGGGATGAGGAAGCTGAACCACGCCACTATGATTAGGTTTAAAGTAGGAATGTACCGCTCCAAGAGGTAGTTGCCGAAATACCTGCGAATCATTACGGATATTCGCACATTGCTGTACTCGCCTGTAGGGGAAAAAAAAGATGAAATGAGAGAAGGGAAGGAAAATACCAAATGATAACAAGTGATTTATACAAACTAACTAGCCATAACTCTGACCGCTGAGATTCGAGAGCCTTCGTGTGACGTAAGAACTAGACATCGCTGCACGCAAGCATTTAGAGAAAAAAATATTGTTGACATCATCGTTGCCAGATTATCGTACTCAGAGCCTCGTATTCTCCTGTTTCTGAGCCATAACTATTGCTAAAAACACCAATAATTAACCATTTTAAGGATAACTATATATGAAGGCAGTTATTGGGGTCGTGGAGGAAGTTTTTGGGTCGGAAATCGGCAAACATAGGTGGCTGAGTACGACAATCTGGCACCGTTGGTTGACATTTATATTTTCTAATCGCAGGTAGTGAAATCGCGCTTGCCAAATCCGTAGACTTGGTGCGTAGACTACACTACTATTTCATTATGGTAATATTTTAGAGGATACTACTAATACTCGATGACTTTTAATGCTGGTAATAATAAAGACAGATATAGTGACATGGCAAACCAAAATACTCTCTCTCTCTCTCTCTCTCTCTCTCTCTCTCTCTCTCTCTCTCTCTCTCTCTCTCTCTCTCTCTCTCTCTCTCTCTCTCTCTCTCTCTCTCTCTCTCTCTCTCTCTCTCTCTCTCTCTCTCTTTTATATATATTTTTACTGATACTGTACGTTATTTTTTGCTACTGTGATCTATTTAAATTTACAGGGAACGAGATCTCTCTCTCTCTCTCTCTCTCTCTCTCTCTCTCTCTCTCTCTCTCTCTCTCTCTCTCTCTCTCTCTCTCTCTCTCTCTCTCTCTCTCTCTCTCTCTCTCTCTCTCTCTCTCTCTCTCTCTCTCTCTCTCTCTCTCTCTCTCTCTTTATATATATTTTTACTGATACTGTACGTTATTTTTTGCTACTGTGATCTATTTAAATTTACAGGGAACGAGATCATTTTCTCTCTCTCTCTCTCTCTCTCTCTCTCTCTCTCTCTCTCTCTCTCTCTCTCTCTCTCTCTCTCTCTCTCTCTCTCTCTCTCTCTCTCTCTCTCTCTCTCTCTCTCTCTCTCACCCGTGGCCGTGGAGGAGGTATAGGTGTCGGAGGAGATGCCCGCGAACGTGAATCCCTCGGGGCTAACTTCTGCCCCGACGGAGACGGCCTGAGACTCATCCTCTCCCGACAACACCAACTTGACGTCCTTCGTTGTGTAGCCGTCTGTGAAAGGAAGAAGGCGAAAGAGAAGGTAAAATAAATAAATGAATAAATAAATAAGGTCCATATTATAAAAACGACTACTTCTCAAGGCCACGGAGAAGATTATTTGGGTTTTCAAGGGTATTTGTCTTGTTCATGATGTAAAAGTCGTGTAAAACTTTCAGCAGGATAATTATTGTTCCATTTTGTCTCGTGAGGGTACATTAGCTTACTCTCTCTCTCTCTCTCTCTCTCTCTCTCTCTCTCTCTCTCTCTCTCTCTCTCTCTCTCTCTCTCTCTCTCTCTCTCTATCAGTACTTACAGTCGGCAATGTCACAAACATACACAATGCGTGTCGTGAGAGAGAGAGAGAGAGAGAGAGAGAGAGAGAGAGAGAGAGAGAGAGAGAGAGAGAGAGAGAGAGAGAGAGAGAGAGAGAGAGAGAGAGAGAGAGAGAGAGAGAGAGAGAGAGAGAGAGAGAAACAAAGTAGGCTATTATCATTACCACAGTTCTCATCCCAACCACAACAACACAGAAACAAAACAAAGAAGAAGAAGCAGAAGAAGAAGAAGAAGAAGAAGAAGAAGAAGAAGAAGAAGAAGAAGAAGAAGAAGAAGAAATCAATGCTACTGTTTATTTTTTATTTTTTTAATATACTAGTACTCGTTCCCTAACATTGTATACCTTTTTAGTTTCATTGCGCTACCTACAGGCGTCTTAATAGTTGTACAATCACACTACATACTGCCTGGGGGTTGGGATATATATGGCAGATTCCTCCCTTCTCCTTTGCGGTAAATCTGCAATAATAAACCATCAACTATCAATCAATCAAAACAACAACAACAATAACCCCACCTGGTGCTGAAGATAATACGACCGTCGGGGAACACTCTGAGGTACTGTTCCGGGCGGATGGAGGAGTACTGCGTCACCTTAGCGTTCTTGAAGAAGGCGTCGGGGAGCCACAGCGGCGACGGGTCCAACAGCGACACGTAGTTGACCCCCGCCAGACCTGGGAGGAGGAGGACGGAAAAAAGTGGATGATGATGATAATGATGAGGAGGAGAGGCGGTAGTGACGATGGAACAGGAATGATCATAGGGCAGCGTTGCCAAATTATCGTATTAACCACATATCGTATATATAATTTTTCTGCCTCAAACTCTCGTACCTACAACCTACAAGAACGACGTGTCAAGTGAGTGAATGAGAAAAGGAATAAGAGAGAAGAGAGAAGAAGGAGAAGGGCGGGAGAGGCATGAATGACCATCTATAACCATCTATAAAACCATGAGAAGCTACAAGAACGGCGTGTGAAGTGAATGAATGAGAAAAGGAATAAGAGAGAAAAGAAGGAGAAGGGCGGGAGAGGCATGAATGAAAAAGAGATGAATGAACGGACAGACGGAGAAAATATATAGTCAAGATTAAAGGAGACTCGCCACTTGTCAGACCACTAAATAATTCGGTCAAGGTCAATGCTGGGTCAGTAATAACAATAATATACTAAAACATCATCAAGTTACCTGGCATACCCTTGTAGGCGAGCCGTGAATCGTTCCACAGCATTCTGAAGGTGATGTCAAAGTTGGCTTTCTGTGGAGAATGCAAACATAATAATAATGATAATAATAATAATAATAATAATAATAATAATAATAATAATAATAATAATAATAATAATAATAATAATAATAAGATGAAGAAGAAGAAGAACACGAAGAAGAAGAACAAGGACAAGAAGAACAAGAAGAAGAACAAAAGGAAGAAGAATTATAATAATAATAATTATAATAATAAGATCAAGAAGAAGAAGAACAAGAAGAAGAACAAAAAGTACAAGAAGAAGAACAAAAGGAAGAAGAAGAACAACAACAAGAACAACAAGAACAAGAACAACAACAACAACAACAACAACAACAACAAAAGGAAGAAGAATTATAAGAAAAAGAAGAAGAGGAAGAAAAAAAAAAAAAGGTTAACATAAATACATTCATACGATAAAACATTACGTATAATTAAAACAAACAAACTAACCGTGACCACACAACCAACACACTTAAACCACACAAGCCTCTCCTGATATGCGAATTCGGTATATGCGAATTCGCGGACAAATGTGACTGAGCTCGGGTTTCGCGTTCTTTCGCATTAATGTGTCCTAAGAAAGACCTATCGTTTGTTTCTTATTTCTACGGATTTCCCTCAGCCAATAAGCTTCAACAATGATGACACTCGCATCTTATTCCTCCTAATGGGTTGAGGTTCATCCAGAGACACAGAAAGCACACTAGTACCTGATCGCCATTCGGTAGTCAAGACCCCAAGGAACCCACGGAGCCTCACCTTCTAATCAACTCATAGGTATTACTGAATTGAGGGATCGAAGATAATATATGACATCACAAAAACAAAAGACGATCAAGACCACGTGACACCCATAGTTAGGACGATATGAAGGTTACGTGACACTTACCATGTTTACGTCATCGATGCTCATGTCCCGGATGTAGAGTTGAAGGGCGACGATGGTGGGTCCTGCATGAGAGGGGGAAACTATTTAGTACACTCTCCACACGATAACTTGGCAGATAGGCCCCGCCCCGTAACCCAGTGCGTGTATGTGATTGGCTAGTCCACACGCAAGCCACGCCCACCACTCCAATTCAAGCTTTATTCTGTTTCGTACCTTTTTTTACTGTCCTATTCCTCCCATCTCTCTCTCTCTCTCTCTCTCTCTCTCTCTCTCTCTCTCTCTCTCTCTCTCTCTCTCTCTCTCTCTCTCTCTCTCTCTCTCTCTCTCTCTCTCTCTCTCTCTCTCTCTCTCTCTCTCCAGTAAAGGAAGCAGTTTAAGAGCAAAAAAAAAAATAATAATAATAATAATAATGAGAAAAAAAGGCCGCTAATCACTGCTCCTATAAAAAAGGTGTTTAGAA
Source organism: Eriocheir sinensis (assembly GCF_024679095.1). Classification (NCBI taxonomy): domain Eukaryota; kingdom Metazoa; phylum Arthropoda; class Malacostraca; order Decapoda; family Varunidae; genus Eriocheir; species Eriocheir sinensis. The sequence goes on from NC_066562.1 coordinate 5,594,143, forward strand.
GAATGGCCAAACTATCTATCTATCAGCTTCTATCTATCTATTCATATCTCTCAGTCATCCCTCAACCTGCAATCCCCTTTCCTTTAATTCCTACAATCCCCTCTTTCCCATGCTTCCTCCTCTTCCATTTACCTCCCTCTCCCTCTTCCCTTCACATAGGCTGCTATTATAAGACACACTCGCTTCTCATATCAACTATTTCTAAAGGTCAAAGAGGGGATCAATCGGGTTCTAATAAGTGTTTCTTTAGATTCACGGTATAGAAGAAGGGTCAGACTACCACCAGGGTCATGAAACTACTCCTGAACATGTCCCAAACTCCTATGAAAGCCTTGTCAAATATGTGTTCTTGGGCGACGAAATGTTTAGAAATACGGCCCTTATATAATAGTCTTCCCTTCGCTCCATTCCATTCCCACCCCTCCCCTTCATACCTGTTCCTGGGGGTCGAATCATTTTGTGGTAGTCATCCCCCTGGAGTTTCAGCGCAACCGCCTTTGTCGCTCGGGCTTCCGCTGGTGTAGCCTCGAGTCTGGCCAAGGGAAAGGAAGAGGAAGGGGAAGGTGATTGTAAAATAGGTAATTGGTAAAGGAGATACGGGTGAGCTTTCCTGTATGTATGATAATGATTCCTAAATACGAGAATCTTACATCTTCATTAAGGTTAATTTTCCACTTGTACTGAATAGGTAGCAAGCGAGTGTAAGATGACGGATTTGCTTGAATACCGTTGTTTATGTGTGTGTGTGTGTGTGTGTGTGTGTGTGTGTGTGTGTGTGTGTGTGTGTGTGTGTGTGTGTGTGTGTGTAAGATAGTTTTTTGGCAGAAATTGATGAATATATATTATGAAGACGTATATAATCTGGTTGGAGGAGAAAGAAGAGAGGGAGAGAAAGATAGAATAATAGAAGGGAGAGAATGTAGAAGGGAGGGAGAAAAGGAGTGAGAGAAAAGAAGTGAATTTTGTAATGCTAAGAAACCAAATTGCAGTCAAACGAAAAGACAAACAAAATAAATGAATAAACAAAAATTAATACGAGAGAGAGAGAGAGAGAGTTAGCTTACCCTTCGGAGGCCACCAGCAGCAGTAGGATGGTCAAAAGGAAGCCACCAGCCGCCATCTTGGTCTGTCCTGTCACGTGACCTCACCTGCAGAGACAAGCAAACGAACGAATGAATTAATAAACAAAGAAAAAGAGTACAGAGAGAGAGAGAGAGAGAGAGAGAGAGAGAGAGAGAGAGAGAGAGAGAGAGAGAGAGAGAGAGAGAGTCATTTCTTTTCATATTTCAACCAGTCAGTCTTTCTATAGATATATGCGGGTGGTCACAATCCTCACTTTTAACCCAACCATACAAACTCCGGCCAGTCATCACAGAGCCCCTATCCTCACTTCTCACCCATACTTCCTTATCCCCCTCCTTTTATTTTATTTCTCACTCTCTTCTTGGGGAGGTGGTGGCAGAGTGGTCAGCCTGCGGGCGTGTTGAGCTGGAGGACATAGGTTCGAATCCCACTGCTGCTAGTTAACAATTCCCTACCATCGTTTAGTGGAGGAAGATTACCCATATGCTGCCCCATTACTATTACTACCACTACAACCATTGATCCTATTACTACCACTATTATTATTACTACTACTACTACTACTACTACTACTACTACTCAGAAACAAGGCTATGCTACCACTGTTACTAATACGGAAATTAAGACTACTGTTACTACTACTACTACTACTACAACTACTACTATTACTACCACTGCTACTAGCCTACCATACACTTTTTCCGGCCCGAATTACAATATATGGTATCTATCTTTCTATTTATTTTATCATCAGCGTTAACAAGCTGGCAACACGAATGGCCCGTTGACAACAAGCTAGATATGAATGACGATTAGGAAGAAACAGGAGAAGGGTTGGGTGAGGGAAGGGGAAGGGAAGGGAGGAGGAAGGGGAAGGGGAACGAAGGGAAAGGGAGGAAAGGGAAAGGGAGGAAAGGGAGAAGGGAGAGAGGAGGAAGAGAGAGAGAGAGAGAGAGAGAGAGAGAGAGAGAGAGAGAGAGAGAGAGAGAGAGAGAGAGAGAGAGAGAGAGCGTAGGGACTAGGCTATCCGTGTCTTTTCATTGTAATATATTTCTGAATCATCGTTTTACTATACAAATGTTATAAGCACAAAGTAAAAAATATACGTGCGCGGATAATAGCAACACTTCTCTATAACATAACTTACATACGAAAAAACAAAAGAGACTCGTATCGTACTTTTCATGAACTGTAGTTGAAGATTGCATTAGAATTTCGTTGCCACAGGTCTACATAACACACACTTTTAATGCAAGCTTTCATTCATTTTCATTTATTATCTCATTTCATTTTCACTCCATTCACATTTTATTTTCACTACATTCATTCATTTCCCTTTCATTCAAATTCATTCATTTCCCTTTCATTCATTTCATTTTCATTCCATTCATTCATTTCATTTTCATTCCATTCATTTATTTCATTTTCATTCCATTCATTCATTTCATTTTCATTACATTCATTTCATTTTCATTCCATTCATTTCATTTTCATTCCATTCATTTATTTCATTTTCATTCCATTCATTCATTTCATTTTCATTCCATTCATTCATTTCATTTTCATTACATTCATTTCATTTTCATTCCATTCATTCATTTTCATTCCATTCATTCATTTTCATTCCATTCATTTATTTCATTTTCATTCCATTCATTCATTTCATTTTCATTCCATTCATTTATTTCATTTTCATTCCATTCATTTATTTCATTTTCATTCCATTCATTCATTTCATTTTCATTCCATTCATTCATTTCATTTTCATTCCATTCATTTATTTCATTTTCATTCCATTCATTCATTTCATTTTCATTCCATTCATTCATTTTCATTCCATTCATTCATTTCATTTTCATTCCATTCATTCATTTCATTTTCATTCCATTCATTCATTTTCATTCCATTCATTCATTTCATTTTCATTCCATTCATTCATTTCATTTTCATTCCATTCATTCATTTCATTTTCATTCCATTCATTCATTTTCATTCCATTCATTCATTTCATTTTCATTCCATTCATTCATTTCATTTTCATTCCATTCATTTATTTCATTTTCATTCCATTCATTCATTTCATTTTCATTCCATTCATTCATTTCATTTTCATTCCATTCATTCATTCATTTTCATTCCATTCATTCATTTCATTTTCATTCCATTCATTCATTTCATTTTCATTCCATTCATTCATTCATTTTCATTCCATTCATTCATTTCATTTTCATTCCATTCATTCATTCATTTTCATTCCATTCATTCATTCATTTTCATTCCATTCATTTATTTCATTTTCATTCCATTCATTCATTTTCATTCCATTCATTCATTTCATTTTCATTCCATTCATTCATTTCATTTTCATTCCATTCATTCATTTCATTTTCATTCCATTCATTCATTCATTTTCATTCCATTCATTCATTCATTTTCATTCCATTCATTTATTTCATTTTCATTCCATTCATTTATTTCATTTTCATTCCATTCATTCATTTCATTTTCATTCCATTCATTCATTTCATTTTCATTCCATTCATTCATTTCATTTTCATTCCATTCATTCATTCATTTTCATTCCATTCATTCATTTCATTTTCATTCTATTCATTAATTTTATTTTCATCCCATTCATTCATTTCAATTTCATTCTATTCACTCATTTCATTTTCATTCCATTCATTAATTTAATTTTCATTCCATTCATTCATTTCCCTTTCATTCCATTCATTCATTTAATTTTCATTCATTCAATTATTTTCATTATGGGGAGGCGGTGGCTGAGTGGTTAGCGTGCCGGCGCCGCGTCCGGGAGATCCAGGAGGGAAGCGGGTTCGAATCCTGGCTGCCACACTGCTAGGATTTTTTCAGCCACCGCCGAGTGGCCCAAGACTACCCACATGCTGCCCTGAAGACCACCTGTTAACCCGGACTCTACATTACCTCTCCAAAGATGAGCTCCGGGGGGGGGGCAGTATGAGCCAAAACAAGATGGCGCCACTATAAACACTCCCCTGCGCCACGAGTGAAAAAGCCTTACAGCGCAACAGGCCGCGACGTAAAAAAAAAAAAAATCATTCCATCCATTCATTTCATTCTCGGCTAACACGGGGGGTCTAGTCACGCTGAAGGCTGCCCAACACCACTTCTTTCCCTCAACTAACGCATATACTAGGCTATAAGGAGGCTTCAAAAGGCTAGTCATTTCCCTTTTGAGCGAGGCTAATCTTCCGCCACTTGCTCATGATTGTTAAGTGCCAGCTGGTGCGGCGAGTCATAGCCGGGCCGTACTCCCAGATGCTTTCGGCCCTCACAACTATTTCAAGGCCACAACAGAGATTATAAGTTGGGTTCTCATGTGTGTTCTGTTACTACTATGGCAATTAAGAAACCGAAAACAAAAAGAAAAACAGCTACTACTACTACTATTTCTACTATAACTACCACGGTGACGGTGGCGGTGGCTGAGTCGACAGAGTGACGGCGCCGCGTTCAGGAGGACGCGAGTTCAATCCTCGCCCGGTGCCACCAAGCTGGGATTTTTCAGCCGCCGCCGAGTGGCTTAAAACTACCCACATGCTGTCCAGAAGACCACCTAGCAACCCGGACTCTAGATTCTAGGATTAAAGATGAGCTCCGGGAGGGCAGCATGAGCCAATGCAAGATGGCGCCACTATAAACACTGGCCTGCGCCAGAACGGGCTAGGCCGACCATCAGGCCCCACCGGGAAGAAGCCTTGGGCCGACCATCAGGCCCCACTGGGAAGAACCCTACCGGCGCAATAGGCCAAGACGTAAAAAAATAAATAAATACCATGCACCTTTTTCCGGCACGAATTATAATATATGGCATCTATTTCTCTATTTATTTATTTTATCATCAACGTTAGCAAGCTGGTGCAGATGTCTTGTCAAACTATCACTAAGCTCATAAAACTACCCATGGATATACTACCACAACCGCTATGAAAGCCTTACCGAATGTATATGTGTGTAAAAGGGGTCATATTATTAAACATTTCGTCCCTATTGCATACATTTGACAAGGCTTTCGCAGGAGACGTTGACCTTTCCAGGGGTAGTTTTCTGACCCTGGTGGTAGTTTGGCAAGGATTCTGTGCTATGAACGTGAAAAAACACCTATGAGAACGAACGAAACATCTTTTTTGGCTTTTAGAAATAACTGATATGAGAGTAAAAAGTGAAATACTGACCTAAGCCGCGAAATCTTTGACCACCCCCGCGCGCTGACCACCTACCCACCTCCTCCCCTTCCTTCCTCTTCCTCAACCCGAATGTTCACTTGTTCCCATTGCTACCGGTCCTAACATCTTTTATTTGAGGTGTGAGTAGTTCGTCAACATCACCACGCTGGCTCCGTATTTCCATATGATACAGATTTAGTTGTACGATGATCGATGTTTTTTTTTTTTTTTTTTTTTTACAGCAAGGGTACAAAAAAAAATCTCAAGGAAAAAAAAAAATCTCGCTAGACGTTGCTCCAAACAAAAGCCAAAAGAACGAGAGGCCGGAAGAGAGCGAAAGGGGGCGTGGCTAATCCGTCCAGTTATCGTAAATGAACTACAGTATCAGTGAGTTTCCCTTCTTAAACGCACACAAGATACCAATGACCACTTAGCATATCAAGTCACTTTCCTAAACGAGCCATATTTTTCTTCTTTCCAGGTGACAAAACAAACAAATAAAAAAAATCCACAAAAACTACGAAAAATACGCGCACGAGAGAGACTTACCGTGAGTGAGTGAGGAAGAGAGGGAGGAGGGAGAGCGACACTTCTGCAGCTAAGGAGGGTCCGGGCTATTCTAAGTCAAAGTAAGTCATGCAGCAGCCTCGCCCCTCCCCTTCCTCATCTGCCTCAACCACTCTCGCCACGCCTCCCTCGCCCCTCTCTCAAATACCAATTTATACACATCAAGGGATATATTCCCAACACTAAAGCAGCCATTTGTAGCACACACACACACACACACACACACAGGGGAGGCGGTGGCCGGCGGTGGCCGTGCGGGCGTGGTGAGCCCGTGAACCTAGGTTTGAGTCCCACCGATGCACGCTGATAATTTTCAACCATCGCCGAGTGTCGGAAGATTACCCACATGCTGCCCAAATCTTCAAACAGCCCTAACTCCGACGACTGCGGTTAAGAGGAGCACCGGGGGGCAGCATGGGCCAAGCAAGTCACATATCACGGCAGCCACAATAAGTAAAATTCGCCTGCGTCACTAACGGGCTGGCGCCGCCCAAGAGACCCCTCAAGAAAGCCTACCGGCGCTATAGGCAGCACCTACACACACACACACACACACACACACACACACACACACACACACACTTATAGGCTCTGCCTTGCCTGGCGTCAGCCTGAAAAATCTAAAAGAAAACACTGCATTGTGAAGGCCCGTCACCAACTTGCCTCAGTAACATATACGTACTCTGTCTGGCTGCCGCCACGGTCGAGCGGAGCAGGGTCGGTTTCTGGGCAGCGTGCCGCATGCCCGTATAGCCGGAGTTAGCGTTGAAGTAATACTGTAATAGGCCTCAAATCAGTCTCACGAAGTAATCGCCGGTTTGACACAGTCATTCCAGCGATATCCCATGATTCTGCGAAGACGCTAATTACCAAAGGCATGAATCCGCCTCTTCAAATCTATATTTGGTGTTAATGTCCCACAGCCGTAGGGTAAGACAGGGAGAACAAGCGACTTGAAGATCCGGTTTTGTCCTTCTACACAGGCATCGACAACGCCATATACTCGTACTGTGAGAGCCCATAACACCGTGGGCCAAGTCAGTCTGCCGTAAGACTTTCTGGCGAGACCCGCCGTTGTTCTGAACTACGTTCCCAAGGTGTGTGAAATTTTTCAAGATCTCAATGTCCTCGCCACATGCATGAGCTGACTATACTGTTTCATCTAACAAGCCTCCATATACCTGTACCTTGGTCTTGGCCCAGGAGACCTGGAATCCCAAAGACTTCGCCTCCTCATGCAGTACCTCGAGAGGCATTACATGTCTCCAGCGACTCCGCAAAGATTACTGCACCATCGGACAAACCAAAGTTAGTAACCCTGGCATTGCCAAAATATGCTCCACAACAGTTACTATCCTTAATATCCAGTCCATACACCTGTTGAAAAGTAATGGGCCAAGTACTCAACCTTGCTGCTTCATTCTCGTGTTCACAGGGAAGAATATGAATAGGCTACCCCACCCCATATGCACACACAACTGACATCTTTCTGACCCTGAATAAAGGTCAGGTGGTAATATACCAACAATCCTTGCAGGAATCCCACGGAATCGCAGGAGATACCAACGTGCCCTAAGGAAACCTCTGATGGCTTGGTGGCGTGTGGCCGCCCGCCGACAACATTCAGAAAATAACAAATATCATCGACTGCTCTCGCCTGACAGATGGGCTCAGGAGGTATCAACACAAAATAAATACATACATATATATATATATATATATATATATATATACTATACATATACATATATACATATATATATACATATATATATATATATATATATATATATATATATGTATATATATATGTATATATATATATATATATATATATATCTATATATATATATATATATATATATATATATATATATATATATATATATATATATATATATATATATATATATATATATATATATATATATATATATATGATCTTATTACATTAGCATGTATTACAAATTATAGAAAGTCCATTACCAACTCTGCCCTATCCACCAGTCCCATTACCAACTCATCCCCTATCCACCAGTCCCATTACCAATTCTTCCCCTATCCACCAGTCCCATTACCAATCCTTCCCCTATCCACCAGTCCCATTACCAACACTTCCCCTATCCACCAGTCCCATTACCAAACCTTACCCTCTCCACCAGTCCAATAACCAACCCTTCCCGTATCCACCAGTCCCATTACCAACCCTTTCCCTATCCACCAGTCCCATTACCAACCCTTCCCCTATCCACCAGTCCCATTACCAACCCTTCCCCTATCCACCAGTCCCATTACCAATCCTTCCCCTATCCACCAGTCCCATTACCAACCTTTCTCCTATCCACCAGTCCCATTACGAACCCTTCTCCTATCCACCAATCCCATTACTAACCCTTCCCCTCTCCACCAGTCCCTTTACCAATCCTTCCCCTATCAACATGTCCAATTCCCAATCCTTCCCTATCCACCAGTCGCATTACCAACCCTTCCCTATCCACCAGTCCCATTACCAACTCTTCCCTATCCACCAGTCCCATTACCAATCCTTCCCCTATCCACCAGTCCCATTACCAACCCTTCCTATCCACCAGTCCCATTACCAACCCTCCCCTATCCACCAGTCCCATTACCAACCATCCCTATCCACCAGTCCCATTACCAATCCTTCCCTATCCACCAGTCCCATTACCAACCCTTCCCTATCCACCAGTCCCATTACCAATCCTTCCCCTATCCACCAGTCCCATTACAAACCCTTCCCTATCCACCAGTCCCATTACCAATCCTTCCCCTATCCACCAGTCCCATTACCAGCCTTCCCTATCCACCAGTCCCATTACCAATCCTTCCCTATCCACCAGTCCCATTACCAATCCTTCCCTATCCACCAGTCCCATTACCAACCCTTCCCTATCCACCAGTCCCATTACCAATCCTTCCCCTATCCACCAGTCCCATTACCAACCTTTCCCTATCCACCAGTCCCATTACCAACCTTCCCTATCCACCAGTCCCATTACCAATCCTTCCCTATCCACCAGTCCCATTACCAATCCTTCCCTATCCACCAGTCCCATTACCAACCTTCCCTATCCACCAGTCCCATTACCAATCCTTCCCCTATCCATCAGTCCCATTACCAACCCTTCCCTATCCACCAGTCCCATTACCAATCCTTCCCCTATCCACCAGTCCCATTACCAAACCTTCCCCTATCCACCAGTCCCATTACCAACCCTTCCCCTATCCACCAGTCCCATTACCAACCCCTCCACTATCCACCTGTCCCATTACCAATCCTTCCCTCATCCACCAGTCCCATTACCAACCCTTCCCCTATCCACCAGTCCCATTACCAATCCTTCCCCTATCCACCAGTCCCATTACCAACCCTTCCGCTATCCACCAGTCCCATTACCAACTCTTCCCCTATCCACCAGTCCCATTACCAACCCTTCCCTATCCACCAGTCCCATTACCAACCCTTCCCTATCCACCAGTCCCATTACCAACCGTCCCCTATCCACCAGTCCCATTACCAATCCTTCCCTATCCACCAGTCCCATTACTAATCCTTCCCGATCCACCAGTCCCATTACCAATCCTTCCCCTATCCACCAGTCCCATTACCAACCCTTCCCATATCCACCAGTCCCATTACCAACCCTTCCCGTATCCACCAGTCCCATTCCCAATCCTTCCCTATCCACCAGTCCCATTACCAACCCTACCCTATCCACCAGTCCCATTACTAATCCTTCCCATATCCACCAGTCCCATTACCAATCCTTCCCATATCCACCAGTCCCATTACCAACCCTTCCCCTATCCACCAGTCCCATTACCAACCTTCCCCTATCCACCAGTCCCATTACCAACCCTTCCCTATCCACCAGTCCCATTACCAATCCTTCCCCTATCCACCAGTCCCATTACCAATCCTTCCCTATCCACCAGTCCCATTACCAATCCTTCCCTATCCACCAGTCCCATTACCAATCCTTCCCCTATCCACCAGTCCCATTACCAACCTTCCCTATCCACCAGTCCCATTACCAATCCTTCCCTATCCACCAGTCCCATTACCAATCCTTCCCTATCCACCAGTCCCATTACCAATCCTTCCCCTATCCACCAGTCCCATTACCAATCCTTCCCTATCCACCAGTCCCATTACCAATCCTTCCCTATCCACCAGTCCCATTACCAACCCTTCCCTATCCACCAGTCCCATTACCAACCCTTCCCTATCCACCAGTCCCATTACCAACTTTCCCTATCAACCAGTCCCATTACCAATCCTTCCCCTATCCACCAGTCCCATTACCAACCCTTCCCCTATCCACCAGTCCCATTACCAAACCTTCCCCTCTCCACCAGTCCCATTACCAACCCTTCCCGTATCCACCAGTCCCATTACCAATCCTTCCCCTATCCACCAGTCCCATTACCAACCCTTCCCCTATCCACCAGTCCCATTACCAATCCTTCCCATATCCACCAGTCCCATTACCAACCCTTCCCCTATCCACCAGTCCAATTACCAACCCTTCCCCTATCCACCAGTCCCATTACCAACCCTTCTCCTATCCACCAGTCCCATTACTAATCCTTCCCCTATACACCAGTCCCATTACCAACCCTTCCCCTATCCACCAGTCCCATTACCAATCCTTCCCCTATCCACCAGTCCCATTACCAACCCTTTCCCTTTCCACCAGTCCCATTACCAACCCTTTCCCTTTCCACCAGTCCCATTACCAACCCTGACCCTATCCACCAGTCCCATTACCAATCCTTCCACTATCCACCAGTCCCATTACCAACCCTTCCCCTATCCACCAGTCCCATTACCATACCTTCCCCTATCCACCAGTCCCATTACCAACCCTTCCCCTATCCACCAGTCCCATTACCAATCCTTTCCCTATCCACCAGTTCCATTTCCAATCCTTCCCCTATCCACCTGTCCCATTACCAACCCTTCCCCTATCCACCAGTCCCATTACCAATCCTTCCCCTATCCACCAGTCCCATTACCAATCCTTCCCCTATCCACCAGTCCCATTACCAACCCTTCCCCTATCCACCAGTCCCATTACCAATCCTTCCCCTATCCACCAGTCCCATTACCAACCCTTTCCCTATCCACCTGCCCCATTACCAATCCTTCCCTATCCACCAGTCCCATTACCAATCCTTCCCTATCCACCTGTCCCTTTACCAACCCTTCCCTATCCACCAGTCCCATTACCAACCATTCCCCTATCCACCAGTCCCTTTACCAATCCTTCCCTATCCACCAGTCCCATTACCAACCCTTCCCTATCCACCAGTCCCATGACCAAGCCTTCCACTATCCACCAGTCCCATTACCAACCCTTCCCCTATCCACCAGTCCCATTACCAACCCTTCCCTATTCACCACTACCATTAACAACCTTCCCTATCCACCAGTCCCATTACCAAGCCTTCCCTATCCACCAGTCCCATTACCAATCCTTCCCTATCCACCAGTCCCATTACCAACCTTCCCTATCCACCAGTCCCATTACCAACCCTTCCCCTATCCACCAGTCCCATTACCAATACTTCCCTATTTACCAGTCCCATTACCAATCCTTCCCTATCCACCAGTCCCATTACCAACCCTTCCCTATCCACCAGTCCCATTACCAATCCTTCCCTTATCCACCAGTCCCATTACCAATCCTTCCCCTATCCACCAGTCCCATTACCAACCCTTCCCTATCCACCAGTCCCATTACCAGCCTTCCCTATCCACCAGTCCCATTACCAATCCTTCCCTATCCACCAGTCCCATTACCAATCCTTCCCTATCCACCAGTCCCATTACCAATCCTTCCCTATCCACCAGTCCCATTACCAACCTTCCCTATCCACCAGTCCCATTACCAACCCTTCCCTATCCACCAGTCCATTACCAACCTTCCCTATCCACCAGTCCCATTACCAACCCTTCCCTATCCACCAGTCCCATTACCAACCTTCCCCTATCCACCAGTCCCATTACCAATGCTTTCCCTATCCACCAGTCCCATTACCAAACCTTCCTCTATCCACCAGTCCCATTACCAAACCTTCCCCTATCCACCAGTCCCATTACCAACCCTTCCCCTATCCACCAGTCCCATTACCAGCCTTCCCTCTCCACCAGTCCCATTACCAACCCTTCCCTATCCACCAGTCCCATTACCAACCCTTCCTTATCCACTAGTCCCATTACCAACCCTTCCTCTATCCACCAGTCCCATTACCAATCCTTCCCCTATCCACCAGTCCCATTACCAACCCTTCCCATATCCACCAGTCCCATTACCAATCCTTCCCCTATCCACCAGTCCCATTACCAACCCTTCCCCTATCCACCAGTCCCATTACCAAACCTAACGCTATCCACCAGTCCCATTACCAACCTTCCCTATCCACCAGTCCCATTACCAACCCTTCCGCTATCCACCAGTCCCATTACCAACCCTTCCCCTATCCACCAGTCCCATTACCAACCCTTCCCCTATCCACCAGTCCCATTACCAACCCTTCCCTATCCACCAGTCCCGTACCAATCCTTCCCTATCCACCAGTCCCATTACCAACCCTTCCCCTATCCACCAGTCCCATTACCAATCCTTCCCCTATCCACCAGTCCCATTACCACACCTTCCCCTTTCCACCAGTCCCATTACCAAGCCTTCCCCTATCCACCAGTCCCATTACCAATCTTCCCTATCCACCGGTCCCATTACCAACCCTTCCCTATCCACCAGTCCCATTACCAACCCTTCCCTATCCACCAGTCCCATTACCAACCTTCCCTATCCACCAGTCCCATTACCAGCCTTCCCTATCCACCAGTCCCATTACCAATCCTTCCCTATCCACCAGTCCCATTACCAACCTTCCCTATCCACCAGTCCCATTACCAAACCCCTATCCACCAGTCCCATTACCAATCCTTCCCTATCCACCGGTCCATTACCAATCCTTCCCCTATCCACCAGTCCCATTACCAGCCTATCCACCAGTCCCATTGCCAATCCTTCCCTATCCACCAGTCCCATTACCAATCCTTCCCCTATCCACCAGTCCCATTACCAATCCTTCCCTATCCACCAGTCCCATTACCAACCCTTCCCCTATCCACCAGTCCCATTACCAATCCTTCCCCTATCCACCACTCCCATTGCCAGCCTTCCCTATCCACCAGTCCCATTACCAATCCTTCCCTATCCACCAGTCCCATTACCAATCCTTCCCGTATCCACCACTCCCATTACCAATCCTTGCCCTATCCACCCGTCCCAGTACCAACCCTTCCCCTATCCACCAGTCCCATTACCAATCCTTCCCCTATCCACCAGTCCCATTACCAAGCCTTCCCTATCCACCAGTCCCATTACCAATCCTTCCCCTTTCCACCAGTCCCATTACCAACCCTTCCCCTATCCACCAGTCCCATTACCAATCCTTCCCTATCCACCAGTCCCATTACCAACCCTTCCCTATCCACCAGTCCCATTACCAATCCTTCCCTATCCACCAGTCCCATTACCAATCCTTCCCTTCCACCAGTCCCATTACCAACCTTCCCTATCCACCAGTCCCATTACCAATCCTTCCCTATCCACCAGTCCCATTACCAATCCTTCCCTATCCACCAGTCCATTACCAATCCTTCCCCTATCCACCAGTCCCATTACCAACCCTTCCCTATCCACCAGTCCCATTACCAACCCTTCCCTATCCACCAGTCCCATTACCAGCCTTCCCTATCCACCAGTCCCATTACCAACCCTTCCCTATCCACCAGTCCCTACCAACCTTCCCTATCCACCAGTCCCATTACCAACCCTTCCCTATCCACCAGTCCCATTACCAATCCTTCCCTATCCACCAGTCCCATTACCAACCCTTCCCTATCCACCAGTCCCATTACCAATCCTTCCCTATCCACCAGTCCCATTACCAACCCTTCCCTATCCACCAGTCCCATTACCAATCCTTCCCTATCCACCGGTCCCATTACCAACCCTTCCCCTATCCACCAGTCCCATTACCAAACCTTCCCTATCCACCAGTCCCATTACCAATCCTTCCCCTATCCACCAGTCCCATTACCAACCCTTCCCTATCCACCAGTCCCATTACCAATCCTTCCCTATCCACCAGTCCCATTACCAATCCTTCCCTATCCACCAGTCCCATTACCAATCCTTCCCTATCCACCCGTCCCATTACCAACCCTTCCCCTATCCACCAGTCCCATTACCAGGCCTTCCCCTATCCACCAGTCCCATTACCAATCCTTCCCTATCCACCAGTCCCATTACCAATCCTTCCCTATCCACCAGTCCCATTACCAACCTTCCCTATCCACCAGTCCCATTACCAATCCTTCCCTATCCACCAGTCCCATTACCAACCCTTCCCTATCCACCAGTCCCATTACCAACCCTTCCCTATCCACCAGTCCCATTACCAATCCTTCCCTATCCACCAGTCCCATTACCAACCCTTCCGCTATACACCAGTCCCATTACCAACCCTTCCCCTATCCACCAGTCCCATTACCAATCCTTCCCTATCCACCAGTCCCATTACCAACCCTTCCCCTATCCACCAGTCCCATTACCAACCTTCCCTATCCACCAGTCCCGTACCAACCCTTCCCCTATCCACCAGTCCCATTACCAACCTTCCCTATCCACCAGTCCCATTACCAACCCTTCCCTATCCACCAGTCCCATTACCAATCCTTCCCCTATCCACCAGTCCATTACCAATCCTTCCCTATCCACCAGTCCCATTACCAGCCTTCCCTATCCACCAGTCCCATTACCAACCTTCCCTATCCACCAGTCCCGTACCAACCCTTCCCTATCCACCAGTCCCATTACCAACCCTTCCCTATCCACCAGTCCCATTACCAATCCTTCCCCTATCCACCAGTCCCATTACCCCTTCCCTATCCACCAGTCCATTACCAATCCTTCCCCTATCCACCAGTCCCATTACCAGCCTTCCCTATCCACCAGTCCCATTACCAACCCTTCCTATCCACCAGTCCCATTACCAATCCTTCCCTATCCACCAGTCCCATTACCAACCTTCCCCTATCACCAGTCCATTACCAATCCTTCCCCTATCCACCAGTCCCATTACCAACCTTCCCTATCCACCAGTCCCATTACCAATCCTTCCCTATCCACCAGTCCCATTACCAACCCTTCCCTATCCACCAGTCCATTACCAATCCTTCCCTATCACCAGTCCCATTACCAATCCTTCCCTATCCACCAGTCCCATTACCAATCCTTCCCTATCCACCAGTCCCAGTACCAATCCTTCCCTATCCACCAGTCCCATTACCAACCTTCCCCTATCCACCAGTCCCATTACCAATCCTTCCCCTATCCACCAGTCCCATTACCAGCCTTCCCTATCCACCAGTCCCATTACCAATCCTTCCCTATCCACCAGTCCCATTACCAATCCTTCCCTATCCACCAGTCCCATTACCAACCCTTCCCCTATCCACCAGTCCCATTACCAATCCTTCCCCTATCCACCAGTCCATTACCAATCCTTCCCTATCCACCAGTCCCATTACCAATCCTTCCCTATCCACCAGTCCCATTACCAATCCTTCCCTATCCACCAGTCCCATTACCAAGCCTTCCCTATCCACCAGTCCCATTACCAATCCTTCCCTATCCACCAGTCCCATTACCAATCCTTCCCTATCCACCAGTCCCATTACCAATCCTTCCCTATCACCGGTCCCATTACCAACCTTCCCTATCCACCAGTCCCATTACCAATCCTTCCCTATCCACCAGTCCCATTACCAACCTTCCCCTATCCACCAGTCCCATTACCAATCCTTCCCTATCCACCAGTCCCATTACCAATCCTTCCCTATCCACCAGTCCCATTACCAACCCTTCCCCTATCCACCAGTCCCATTACCAATCCTTCCCTATCCACCAGTCCCATTACCAACCTTCCCTATCCACCGGTCCCATTACCAGCCTTCCCTATCCACCAGTCCCATTACCAATCCTTCCCTATCCACCAGTCCCATTACCCTTCCCTATCCACCAGTCCCATTACCAACCCTTCCCTATCCACCAGTCCCATTACCAACCCTTCCCTATCCACCAGTCCCATTACCAGCCCTTCCCTATCCACCAGTCCCCATTACCAACCCTTCCCCTATCCACCGGTCCATTACCAACCTTCCCTATCCACCAGTCCCATTACCAATCTTCCCTATCCACCAGTCCCATTACCAGCCTTCCCTATCCACCAGTCCCATTACCAACCCTTCCCTATCCACCAGTCCCATTACCAATCCTTCCCTATCCACCAGTCCCGTACCAATCCTTCCCCTATCCACCAGTCCCATTACCAACCCTTCCCCTATCCACCAGTCCCATTACCAATCCTTCCCCTATCCACCAGTCCCATTACCAATCCTTCCCTATCCACCAGTCCCATTACCAACCCTTCCCTATCCACCAGTCCCATTACCAATCCTTCCCTATCCACCAGTCCCATTACCAATCCTTCCCTATCCACCAGTCCCATTACCAACCCCTTCCCCTATCCACCAGTCCCATTACCAATCCTTCCCTATCCACCAGTCCCATTACCAACCTTCCCCTATCCACCAGTCCATTACCAATCCTTCCCTATCCACCAGTCCCATTGCCAGCCTTCCCCTATCCACCAGTCCCATTACCAACCCTTCCCTATCCACCAGTCCCATTACCAATCCTTCCCTATCCACCAGTCCATTACCAACCCTTCCCCTATCCACCAGTCCCATTACCAATCCTTCCCTATCCACCAGTCCCATTACCAATCCTTCCCTATCCACCAGTCCCATTACCAACCTTCCCTATCCACAAGTCCCATTACAAACCCTTCCCCTATCCACCATTCCCATTACAAATCTTCCCTTATCCACCAGTCCCATTACCAATCCTTCCCTATCCACCAGTCCCATTACCAATCCTTCCCTATCCACCAGTCCCATTACCAACCCTTCCCTATCCACCAGTCCATTACCAATCCTTCCCCTATCCACCAGTCCCATTACCAACCCTTCCCTATCCACCAGTCCCATTACCAATCCTTCCCTATCCACCAGTCCCATTACCAACCCTTCCCCATCCACCAGTCCCATTACCAACCTTCCCTATCCACCAGTCCCATTACCAACCTTCCCCTATCCACCAGTCCCATTACCAAGCCTTCCCTATCCACCAGTCCCGTACCAGCCTTCCCTATCCACCAGTCCATTACCAATCCTTCCCTATCCACCAGTCCCATTACCAACCCTTCCCTATCCACCAGTCCCATTACCAATCCTTCCCTATCCACCAGTCCCATTACCAATCCTTCCCTATCCACCAGTCCCGTACCAACTTCCCCTATCCACCAGTCCCATTACCAACCCTTCCCCTATCCACCAGTCCATTACCAATCCTTCCCTATCCACCAGTCCCATTACCAACCCTTCCCTATCCACCAGTCCCATTACCAATCCTTCCCCTATCCACCAGTCCCATTACCAATCCTTCCCTATCCACCAGTCCCATTACCAATCCTTCCCTATCTCCACCAGTCCCATTACCAATTCCCTATCCACCAGTCCCATTACCAAGCCTTCCCTATCCACCAGTCCCATTACCAATCCTTCCCTATCCACCAGTCCCATTACCAACCCTTCCCTATCCACCAGTCCCATTACCAATCCTTCCCTATCCACCAGTCCCATTACCAATCCTTCTATCCACCAGTCCCATTACCAACCCCTTCCCCTATCCACCAGTCCCATTACCAATCCTTCCCTATCCACCAGTCCCATTACCAACCCTTCCCTATCCACCGGTCCCATTACCAACCCTTCCCTATCCACCAGTCCCATTACCAACCTTCTATCCACCAGTCCCATTACCAATCCTTCCCTATCCACCAGTCCCATTACCAACCCCTTCCCTATCCACCGGTCCCATTACCAATCCTTCCCCTATCCACCAGTCCATTACCAACCTTTCCCTATCCACCAGTCCCATTACCAATCCTTCCCCTATCCACCAGTCCCATTACCAACCATCCCCGATCCACCAGTACCATTACCAATCCTTCCCTATCCACCAGTCCCATTACCAACCTTCCCTATCCACCAGTCCCATTACCATCCTTCCCTATCCACCAGTCCATTACCAACCTTCCCCTATCCACCAGTCCATTACCAACCTTCCCTATCCACCAGTCCCATTACCAACCCTTCCCTATCCACCAGTCCATTACCAATCCTTCCCTATCCACCAGTCCCATTACCAATCCTTCCCTATCCACCAGTCCCATTACCAACCTTCCCTATCCACCAGTCCATTACCAATCCTTCCCCTATCCACCAGTCCCATTACCAACCCTTCCCTATCCACCAGTCCCATTACCCTTCCCCTATCCACCAGTCCCATTACCAACCTTCCCCTATCCACCAGTCCCATTACCAATCCTTCCCTATCCACCAGTCCCATTACCAAGCCTTCCCTATCCACCAGTCCCATTACCAACCTTCCCTATCCACCAGTCCCATTACCAATCCTTCCCCTATCCACCAGTCCCATTACCAACCTTCCCCTATCCACCAGTCCCATTACCAACCCTTCCCTATCCACCAGTCCATTACCAACCTTCCCTATCCACCAGTCCCATTACCAATCCTTCCCCTATCCACCAGTCCCGTACCAACCCTTCCCCTATCCACCAGTCCCATTACCAACCTTCCCTATCCACCAGTCCCATTACCAACCCTTCCCTATCCACCAGTCCCATTACCAATCCTTCCCTATCCACCAGTCCCATTACCAACCTTCCCCTATCCACCAGTCCCATTACCAATCCTTCCCTATCCACCAGTCCCATTACCAATCCTTCCCTATCCACCAGTCCATTACCAACCTTCCCCTATCCACCAGTCCATTACCAGCCTTCCCCTATCCACCAGTCCCATTACCAATCCTTCCTATCCACCAGTCCCATTACCAACCCTTCCCTATCCACCAGTCCCATTACCAACCTTCCCTATCCACCAGTCCATTACCAACCCTTCCCTATCCACCAGTCCCATTACCAACCCTTCCCTATCCACCAGTCCATTACCAATCCTTCCCTATCCACCAGTCCCATTACCAATCCTTCCCTATCCACCAGTCCCATTACCAACCTTCCCTATCCACCAGTCCCATTACCAACCTTCCCTATCCACCAGTCCCATTACCAACCCATCCTTCTATCCACCGGTCCCATTACCAATCCTTCCCTATCCACCAGTCCCATTACCAACCTTCCCCTATCCACCAGTCCCATTACCAACCCTTCCCCTATCCACCAGTCCCGTTACCAAACCTTACCCTATCCACCAGTCCCATTCAACCCTTCCCCTATCCACTAGTCCCATTACCAACCCTTCCCCTATCCACCGGTCCAGTTACCAATCCTTCCCCTATCCACCAGTCCATTACCAATCCTTCCCTATCCACCAGTCCCGTACCAACCCTTCCCTATCCACCAGTCCCATTACCAACCCTTCCCTATCCACCAGTCCCATTACCAATCCTTCCCCTATCCACCAGTCCCATTACCAGCCTTCCCTATCCACCAGTCCCATTACCAATCCTTCCCCTATCCACCGGTCCCATTACCAATCCTTCCCTATCCACCAGTCCCATTACCAACCCTTCCCTATCCACCAGTCCATTACCAATCCTTCCCTATCCACCGGTCCCATTACCAACCTTCCCTATCCACCAGTCCCATTACCAATCCTTCCCCTATCCACCAGTCCCATTACCAGCCCTTCCCTATCCACCAGTCCCATTACCAACCCTTCCCTATCCACCGGTCCCATTACCAATCCTTCCCTATCCACCAGTCCCATTACCAGCCTTCCCTATCCACCAGTCCCATTACCAAGCCTTCCCCTATCCACCAGTCCCGTACCAATCCTTCCCTATCCACCAGTCCCATTACCAAGCCTTCCCTATCCACCAGTCCCATTACCAGCCCCTATCCACCAGTCCCATTACCAATCCTTCCCTATCCACCAGTCCATTACCAGCCTTCCCCTATCCACCGGTCCCATTACCAACCTTCCTATCCACCAGTCCATTACCAACCCTTCCCTATCCACCGGTCCCATTACCAATCCTTCCCTATCCACCAGTCCATTACCAACCTTCCCCTATCCACCAGTCCCATTACCAACCCTTCCCCTATCCACCCGTCCCATTACCAGCCTTCCCCTATCCACCAGTCCCATTACCAATCCTTCCCTATCCACCAGTCCCATTACCAACCTTCCCCTATCCACCAGTCCCATTACCAATCCTTCCCCTATCCACCAGTCCCATTACCAATCCTTCCCTATCCACCAGTCCCATTACCAATCCTTCCCTATCCACCAGTCCCATTACCAATCCTTCCCTATCCACCAGTCCCATTACCAACCCTTCCCTATCCACCAGTCCATTACCATCCTTCCCTATCCACCAGTCCATTACCAATCCTTCCCTATCCACCAGTCCCATTACCAACCCTTCACCTATCCACCAGTCCCATTACCAATCCTTCCCCTATCCACCAGTCCCATTACCAATCCTTCCCCTATCCACCGGTCCCATTACCAATCCTTCCCTATCCACCGGTCCATTACCAATCCTTCCCCTATCCACCAGTCCCATTACCAATCCTTCCCTATCCACCAGTCCCATTACCAATCCTTCCCTATCCACCAGTCCATTACCAAGCCTTCCCCTATCCACCAGTCCCATTACCAATCCTTCACCTATCCACCTGTCCCATTACCAAACCTTCCCCTATCCACCAGTCCCATTACCAATCCTTCCCCTATCCACCAGTCCCATTACCAATCCTTCCCCTATCCACCAGTCCCATTACCAATCCTTCCCTATCCACCAGTCCCATTACCAACCTTCCTATCCACCGGTCCCATTACCAACCCTTCCCTATCCACCGGTCCCATTACCAACCCTTCCTATCCACCAGTCCCATTACCAACCCTTCCCTATCCACCAGTCCCGTACCAGCCTTCCCTATCCACCAGTCCATTACCAACCCTTCCCTATCCACCAGTCCCATTACCAATCCTTCCCTATCCACCAGTCCCATTACCAACCTTCCCCTATCCACCAGTCCCATTACCAGCCTTCCCTATCCACCAGTCCCATTACCAACCCTTCCCTATCCACCAGTCCATTACCAATCCTTCCCCTATCCACCGGTCCCATTACCAGCCTTCCCCTATCCACCGGTCCCATTACCAACCTTCCCCTATCCACCAGTCCCATTACCAATCCTTCCCTATCCACCAGTCCCATTACCAGCCTTCCCCTATCCACCAGTCCCATTACCAATCCTTCCCTATCCACCAGTCCCATTACCAACCCTTCCCTATCCACCAGTCCCATTACCAACCTTCCCTATCCACCAGTCCCATTACCAATCCTTCCCTATCCACCAGTCCCATTACCAACCCTTCCCTATCCACCAGTCCCATTACCAACCTTCCCTATCCACCAGTCCCATTACCAATCCTTCCCTATCCACCAGTCCATTACCAACCCTTCCCTATCCACCAGTCCCATTACCAATCCTTCCCTATCCACCAGTCCCATTACCAATCCTTCCCCTATCCACCAGTCCCATTACCAATCCTTCCCTATCCACCAGTCCCATTACCAATCCTTCCCTATCCACCAGTCCCATTACCAATCCTTCCCTATCCACCAGTCCCATTACCAACCTTCCCTATCCACCAGTCCCATTACCAACCTTCCCCTATCCACCAGTCCCATTACCAATCCTTCCCCTATCCACCAGTCCCATTACCAACCTTCCCTATCCACCAGTCCCATTACCAATCCTTCCCTATCCACCAGTCCCATTACCAACCCTTCCCTATCCACCGGTCCCATTACCAACCTTCCCCTATCCACCAGTCCCATTACCAATCCTTCCCTATCCACCAGTCCATTACCAACCTTCCCTATCCACCAGTCCCATTACCAATCCTTCCCTATCCACCAGTCCCATTACCAATCCTTCCCCTATCCACCAGTCCCATTACCAGCCTTCCCCTATCCACCAGTCCCATTACCAATCCTTCCCTATCCACCAGTCCCATTACCAGCCTTCCCCTATCCACCAGTCCCATTACCAACCCTTCCCTATCCACCAGTCCCATTACCAATCCTTCCCCTATCCACCAGTCCCATTACCAACCCTTCCCTATCCACCAGTCCCATTACCAATCCTTCCCTATCCACCAGTCCCATTACCAACCCTTCCCTATCCACCAGTCCCATTACCAACCCTTCCCTATCCACCAGTCCCATTACCAATCCTTCCCCTATCCACCAGTCCCATTACCAACCCTTCCCTATCCACCAGTCCATTACCAACCCTTCCCCTATCCACCAGTCCCATTACCAATCCTTCCCTATCCACCAGTCCATTACCAATCCTTCCCTATCCACCAGTCCCATTACCAATCCTTCCCCTATCCACCAGTCCCATTACCAATCCTTCCCTATCCACAGTCCCACCAACCCTTCCCTATCCACCAGTCCCATTACCAACCCTTCCCCTATCCACCAGTCCCATTACCAATCTTCCCCTATCCACCAGTCCCATTACCAGCCTTCCCTATCCACCAGTCCATTACCAGCCTTCCCTATCCACCAGTCCCATTACCAATCTTCCCTATCCACCAGTCCCATTACCAACCTTCCCTATCCACCAGTCCCATTACCAATCCTTCCCCTATCCACCAGTCCCATTACCAGCCTTCCCCTATCCACCAGTCCATTACCAATCTTCCCTATCCACCAGTCCCATTACCAACCCTTCCCCTAACCACCAGTCCCATTACCAATCCTTCCCTATCCACCAGTCCCATTACCAGTCTTCCCTATCCACCAGTCCCATTACCAATCCTTCCCCTATCCACCAGTCCCATTACCAGCCTTCCCTATCCACCAGTCCCATTACCAATCCTTCCCCTATCCACCAGTCCCATTACCAGCCTTCCCTATCCACCAGTCCCATTACCAATCCTTCCCCTATCCACCAGTCCCATTACCAACCCTTCCGCTATCCACCAGTCCCTTTACCAACCCTTCCCTATCCACCAGTCCCATTACCAATCCTTCCCCTATCCACCAGTCCCATTACCAACCTTCCCTATCCACCTGTCCCATTACCAATCCTTCCCTTATCCACCTGTCCCATTACCAACCCTTCCCCTATCCACCAGTCCCATTACCAATCCTTCCCCTATCCACCAGTCCCATTACCAATCCCTCCCCTATCCACCAGTCCCATTACCAATCCTTCCCCTATCCACCAGTCCCATTACCAATCCTTCCCTATCCACCAGTCCCATTACCAACCCTTCCCTATCCACCGGTCCCATTACCAACCCTTCCCTATCCACCAGTCCCATTACCAATCCTTCCCTATCCACCAGTCCCATTACCAACCCTTCCCTATCCACCAGTCCATTACCAATCCTTCCCCTATCCACTAGTCCCATAACCAACCCTTCCCTATCCACCAGTCCATTACCAATCCTTCCCCTATCCACCAGTCCCATTACCAATCCTTCCCTATCCACCAGTCCCATTACCAATCCTTCCCTATCCACCAGTCCCATGACCAACCCTTACCCTTTCCACCAGTCCCATTACCAAACATTTCCCTATCCACCAGTCCCATTACCAAGCCTTCCCCTATCCACCAGTCCCATTACCAATCCTTCCCCTATCCACCAGTCCATTACCAGCCTTCCCTATCCACCAGTCCCATTACCAATCCTTCCCTATCCACCAGTCCCATTACCAGCCTTCCCTATCCACCAGTCCCATTACCAACCTTCCCCTATCCACCAGTCCCATTACCAATCCTTCCCTATCCACCAGTCCCATTACCAACCTTCCCCTATCCACCAGTCCCATTACCAATCCTTCCCCTATCCACCAGTTCCATTACCAAGCCTTCCCTATCCACCAGTCCCATTACCATCCTTCCCCTATCCACCAGTCCATTACCAATCCTTCCCCTATCCACCAGTCCCATTACCAACCTTCCCTATCCACCAGTCCCATTGCCAACCTTCCCCTATCCACCAGTCCATTGCCAATCCCCTATCCACCGGTCCCATTACCAGCCTTCCCTATCCACCGGTCCCATTACCAATCCTTCCCTATCCACCAGTCCCATTACCAGCCTTCCCCTATCCACCGGTCCATTACCAATCCTTCCCTATCCACCAGTCCCATTACCAATCCTTCCCTATCCACCAGTCCCATTACCAGCCTTCCCTATCCACCAGTCCCATTACCAATCCTTCCCTATCCACCAGTCCCATTACCAACCCTTCCCTATCCACCAGTCCCATTACCAACCTTCCCTATCCACCAGTCCCATTACCAATCCTTCCCTATCCACCAGTCCCATTACCAATCCTTCCCTATCCACCAGTCCCATTACCAATCCTTCCCTATCCACCAGTCCCATTACCAACCCTTCCCTATCCACCAGTCCCATTACCAATCCTTCCCTATCCACCAGTCCATTACCAACCTTCCCTATCCACCAGTCCCATTACCAATCCTTCCCTATCCACCAGTCCCATTACCAGCCTTCCCTATCCACCAGTCCCATTACCAACCTTCCCTATCCACCAGTCCCATTACCAATCCTTCCCTATCCACCAGTCCCATTACCAGCCTTCCCTATCCACCAGTCCCATTACCAATCCTTCCCTATCCACCAGTCCCATTACCAACCCTTCCCTATCCACCAGTCCCATTACCAACCCTTCCCCTATCCACCAGTCCCATTACCAACCCTTCCCGTATCCACCAGTCCCATTACCAATCCTTCCCCTATCCACCGGTCCCATTACCAATCCTTCCCGTATCCACCAGTCCCATTACCAATCCTTCCCCTATCCACCAGTCCCATTACCAACCCTTCACCTATCCACCAGTCCCATTACCAACCCTTCCCCTATCCACCAGTCCCATTACCAATCGTTTCCCTATCCACCAGTCCATTACCAACCCTTCCCCTATCCACCAGTCCCATTACCAAACCTTCCCCTATCCACCAGTCCCATTACCAACCCTTCCCATATCCACCAGTCCCATTACCAACCCTTCCCCTATCCACCAGTCCCATTACCAATCCTTCCCCTATCCACCAGTCCCATTACCAAGCCTTCCCCTATCCACCAGTCCCATTACCAACCCTTCCCCTATCCACCAGTCCCATTACCAACCCTTCCCCTATCCACCAGTCCCATTACCAATCCTTCCCCTATCCACCAGTCCATTTACCAATCCTTCCCCTATCCACCAGTCCCATTACCAATCCTTCCCTATCCACCAGTCCCATTACCAAGCCTTCCCTATCCACCAGTCCCGTACCAATCCTTCCCCTATCCACCAGTCCCATTACCAACCCTTCCCTATCCACCAGTCCCATTACCAATCCTTCCCTATCCACCAGTCCCATTACCAGCCTTCCCTATCCACGAGTCCCATTACCAATCCTTCCCCTATCCACCACTCCCATTACCAACTCTTCCGCTATCCACCAGTCCCATTACCAACTCCTCCCCTATCCACCAGTCCCATTACCAATCCTTCCCCTATCCACCAGTCCCATTACCAATCCTTCCCCTATCCACCAGTCCCATTACCAATCCTTCCCCTATCCACCAGTCCCATTACCAATCCTTCCCGTATCCACCAGTCCCATTACCAACCTTCCCCTATCCACCAGTCCCATTACCAATCCTTCCCTATCCACCAGTCCCATTACCAACCCTTCCCTATCCACCAGTCCCATTACCAATCCTTCCCCTATCCACCAGTCCATTACCAACCTTCCCCTATCCACCAGTCCCGTACCAACCCTTCCCTATCCACCAGTCCCATTACCAATCCTTCCCTATCCACCAGTCCCATTACCAATCCTTCCCTATCCACCAGTCCCATTACCAACCCCTATCCACCAGTCCATTACCAATCCCTATCCACCAGTCCCATTACCAATCCTTCCCTATCCACCAGTCCCATTACCAACCTTCCCTATCCACCAGTCCCATTACCAATCCTTCCCTATCCACCAGTCCCGTACCAACCCTTCCCTATCCACCAGTCCCATTACCAACCTTCCCCTATCCACCAGTCCCATTACCAACCTTCCCTATCCACCAGTCCATTACCAACCTTCCCTATCCACCAGTCCCATTACCAACCTTCCCTATCCACCAGTCCCATTACCAATCCTTCCCTATCCACCAGTCCATTACCAATCCTTCCCTATCCACCGGTCCCATTACCAGCCTTCCCTATCCACCAGTCCCATTACCAACCCTTCCCCTATCCACCAGTCCCATTACCAACCTTCCCCTATCCACCAGTCCCATTACCAATCTTCCCTTCCCCATCCACCAGTCCCATTACCAATCCTTCCCTATCCACCAGTCCCATTATCATTCCTTCCCCTATCCACCAGTCCCATTACCAACCCTTCCCCTATCCACCAGTCCCATTACCAATCCTTCCCCTATCCACCAGTCCCACTACCACCCTTCCCTATCCACCAGTCCCATTACCAATCCTTCCCTATCCACCAGTCCCATTACCAACTTCCCTATCCACCAGTCCATTACCAATCCTTCCTATCCACCAGTCCCATTACCAACCCTTCCCTATCCACCAGTCCCATTACCAACCCTTCCCTATCCACCAGTCCCATTACCAACCCTTCCCTATCCACCAGTCCATTACCAACCCTTCCCTATCCACCAGTCCCATTACCCTTCCCCTATCCACCAGTCCCCATTACCAATCCTTCCCTATCCACCAGTCCCATTACCAACCCTTCCCTATCCACCAGTCCATTACCAATCCTTCCCTATCCACCAGTCCCATTACCAGCCTTCCCTTTCCACCAGTCCCATTACCAGCCTTCCCCTATCCACCAGTCCCATTACCAACCCTTCCCTATCCACCAGTCCCATTACCAACCTTCCCTATCCACCAGTCCCATTACCAATCCTTCCCTATCCACCAGTCCCATTACCAATCCTTCCCTATCCACCAGTCCCATTACCACCCTTCCCTATCCACCAGTCCCATTACCAATCCTTCCCCTATCCACCAGTCCCATTACCAACCTTCCCTATCCACCAGTCCCATTACCAACCCTTCCCTATCCACCAGTCCCATTACCAATCTTCCCTATCCACCAGTCCCATTACCAATCCTTCCGCTATCCACCAGTCCCATTACCAACCCTTCCTCTATCCACCAGTCCCATTACCAACCCTTCCCCTATCCACCAGTCCCATTACCAATCCTTCCCCTATCCACCAGTCCCATTACCAATGTTTCCCCTATCCACCAGTCCCATTACCAACCTTCCCCTATCCACCAGTCCCATTACCAATCCTTCCCTATCCACCAGTCCCATTACCAATCCTTCCCTATCCACCAGTCCCATTACCAACCCTTCCCTATCCACCAGTCCCATTACCAATCCTTCCCTATCCACCAGTCCCATTACCAATCCTTCCCCTATCCACCAGTCCCATTACCAATCCTTCCCTATCCACCAGTCCCATTACCAATCCTTTCCTATCCACCAGTCCCATTACCAACCCTTCCCTATCCACCAGTCCCATTACCAATCCTTCCCTATCCACCAGTCCCATTACCAATCCTTCCCCTATCCACCAGTCCCATTACCAATCCTTCCCCTATCCACCAGTCCCATTCCCACTCCTTCCCCAATCCACCAGTCCCATTACCAACCCTTCCCTATCCACCAGTCCCATTACCAATCCTTCCCTATCCACCAGTCCCATTACCAACCCTTCCCTATCCACCAGTCCCATTACCAATCCTTCCCTATCCACCAGTCCCATTACCAATCCTTCCCTATCCACCAGTCCCATTACCAATCCTTCCCTATCCACCAGTCCCATTACCAATCCTTCCCTATCCACCAGTCCCATTACCAACCCTTCCTATCCACCAGTCCCATTACCAATCATTCCCTATCCACCAGTCCCATTACCAACCCTTCCCCTATCCACCAGTGCCATTACCAATCCTTCCCCTATCCACCAGTCCCATTACCAACCCTTCCCCTATCCACCAGTCCCATTACCAACCTTTCCCCTATCCACCAGTCCCATTACCAACCCTTCCCTTATCCACCAGTCCCATTACCAATCCTTCCTCTATCCACCAGTCCCATTACCAACCCTTCCCCTATCCACCAGTCCTATTACCAACCCTTCCCCTATCCACCAGTCCCATTACTAACCTTTTCCCTATCCACCAGTCCCATTACCAATCCTTCCCCTATCCACCAGTCCCATTACCAATCCTTCCCCTATCAACCAGTCCCATTACCAACAGTTCCCCACTCCACCCGTCCCATTACCAAGCCTTCCCTATCCACCAGTCACATTACCAATCCTTCCCCTATCCACCAGTCCCATTACCAATCCTTCCCCTATCCACCAGTCCCATTACCAACCCTTCCCCTATCCACCAGTCCCATTACCAAGCCTTCCCCTATCCACCAGTCCCATTACCAAGCCTTCCACTATCCACCAGTCCCATTACCATGCCTTCCCTATCCACCAGTCCCATTACCAACTCATTCCCCTATCCACCAGTCCCATTACCAACCCTTCCCCTATCCACCAGTCCCATTACCAAC
This sequence comes from Eriocheir sinensis, assembly GCF_024679095.1. Classification (NCBI taxonomy): domain Eukaryota; kingdom Metazoa; phylum Arthropoda; class Malacostraca; order Decapoda; family Varunidae; genus Eriocheir; species Eriocheir sinensis. The sequence goes on from NC_066562.1 coordinate 5,622,867, forward strand.
CCTTACCCTATCCACCAGTCCCATTACCAATCCTTCCCCTATCCACCAGTCCCATTACCAACCCTTCCCCTCTCCACCAGTCCCATTACCAATCCTTCCCCTATCCACCAGTCCCATTACCAACCCTTCCCCTATCCACCAGTCCCATTACCAATCCTTCCCTATCCACCAGTCCCATTACCAATCCTTCCCCTATCCACCAGTCCCATTACCAACCCTTCCCATATCCACCAGTCCCATTACCAACCCTTTTCCCTATCCACCAGTCCCATTACCTACCATTCACCTATCCACCAGTCCCATTACCAATCCTTCCCCTATCCACCAGTCCCATTACCAATCCTTCCCCTATCCACCAGTCCCATTACCAACTCTTCCCTATTCACCATTCCCATTACCAATCCTTCCCCTCTCCACCAGTCCCATTACCATCCCTTCTCCTATCTATCAGGCCCATTACCAACCCTTCCCTATCTACCAGTCCCATTACCAATCCTTCCCTATCCACCAGTCCCATTACCAACCTTCCCTATCCACCAGTCCCATTACCAATCCTTCCCTATCCACCAGTCCCATTACCAACCCTTCCCTATCCACCAGTCCCATTACCAACCCTTCCCTATCCACCAGTCCCATTACCAACCCTTCCCTATCCACCAGTCCCATTACCAACCTTCCCTATCCACCAGTCCCATTACCAACCCTTCCCTATCCACCAGTCCCATTACCAACCCTTCCCTATCCACCAGTCCCATTACCAGCCTTCCCTATCCACCAGTCCCATTACCAACCTTCCCTATCCACCAGTCCCATTACCAGCCTTCCCTATCCACCAGTCCCATTACCAACCCTTCCTATCCACCAGTCCCATTACCAACCCTTCCCCTATCCACCAGTCCCATTACCAGCCTTCCCTATCCACCAGTCCCATTACCAATCCTTCCCTATCCACCAGTCCCATTACCAACCTTCCCTATCCACCAGTCCCATTACCAACCCTTCCCTATCCACCAGTCCCATTACCAACCCTTCCCTATCCACCAGTCCCATTACCAACCTTCCCCTATCCACCAGTCCCATTACCAACCCTTCCCTATCCACCAGTCCCATTACCAACCTTCCCTATCCACCAGTCCCATTACCAACCCTTCCCCTATCCACCAGTCCCATTACCAACCCTTCCCCATTCCACCAGACCCATTACCAACCCTTCCCTATCCACCAGTCCCATTACCAGCCTTCCCTATCCACCAGTCCCATTACCAACCCTTCCCCTATCCACCAGTCCCATTACCAATCCTTCCCCTATCCACCAGTCCCATTACCAATCCTTCCCCTATGCACCAGTCTCATTACCAACCCTTCCCCTATCCACCAGTCCCATTACCAACCCTTCCCCTATCCACCACTCCCATAACCAATCCATACACTATCCACCAGTCCCATTACCAACCCTTCCCCTATCCACCAGTCCCATTACCAATCCTTCCCCTATCCACCAGTCCCATTACCAACCCTTCCCCTATCCACCAGCCCCATTACCAATCCTTCCCCTATCCACCAGACCCATTACCAACCCTTCCCCTTTCCACCAGTCCCATTACCAAGCCTTCCCCTATCCACCAGTCCCATTACCAACCCTTCCCCTATCCACCAGTCCCATTACCAATCCTTCCCCTATCCACCAGTCCCATTACCAACCCTTCCCCTATCCACCAGTCCCATTGCCAATCCTTCCCCTATCCACCAGTCCCATTACCAACCCTTCCCCTTTCCACCAGTCCCATTACCAACCCTTCCCCTATCCACCAGTCCCATTACCAACCCTTCCCCTATCCACCAGTCCCATTACCAACCCTTCCCCTTACAACCAGTCCCATTACCAACCCTTCCCCTATCCACCAGTCTCATTACCAACCCTTCCCCTATCCACCAGTCCCATTACCAACCCTTCCCCTTTCCACCAGTCCCATTACCAACCCTTCCCCTATCCACCAGTCCCATTACCAACCCTTCCCCTTTCCACCAGTCCCATTACCAAACCTTCCCCTATCCACCAGTCCCATTACCAATCTTCCCCTATCCACCAGTCCCATTACCAATCCTTCCCCTATCCACCAGTCCCATTACCAACCCTTCCCCTTTCCACCAGTCCCATTACCAATCCTTCCCCTGTGCACCAGTCCCATTACCAACCCTTCCCCTATCCACCAGTCCCATTACCAATCCTTCCCCTATCCACCAGTCCTATTACCAACCCTTCCCCTATCCACCAGTCCCATTACCAACCCTTCCCCTTTCCACCAGTCCCATTATCAATCCTTCCACTATGCACCAGTCCCATTACCAACCCTTCCCCTATCCACCAGTCCCATTACCAACCCTTCCCCTTTCCACCAGCCCCATTACCAATCATTTCCCTATCCACCAGTCCCATTAGCAATCCTTCCCCTATCCACCAGTCCCATTACCAATCCTTTCCCTATCCACCAGTCCCATTACCAACCCTTCCCCTATCCACCAGTCCCATTACCAATCCTTCCCCTATCCACCAGTCCCATTACCAATCCTTCCCCTATGCACCAGTCCCATTACCAATCCTTCCCCTATCCACCAGCCGCATTACCAATCCTTCCCCTATCCACCAGTCCCATTACCAACCCTTCCCGTATCCACCAGTCCCATTACCAATCCTTCCCCTATCCACCAGTCCCATTACCAACCCTTCCCCTATCCACCAGTCCCATTACCAATCCTTCCCCTATCCACCAGTCCCATTACCAATCCTTCCCCTATCCACCAGTCCCATTACCAATCCTTCCCCTATCCACCAGTCCCATTACCAATCCTTCCCCTATCCACCACTCCCATTACCAATCCTTCCCCTATCCACCAGTCCCATTACCAATCCTTCCCCTATCCACCAGTCCCATTACCAACTCATCCCCTATCCATCAGTCCCATTACCAATTCTTCCCCTATCCACCAGTCCCATTACCAACCCTTTCCCTATCCACCAATCCCATTACCAACCATTCCCATATCCACCAGTCCCATTACCAACTCATCCCCTATCCACCAGTCCCATTACCAACCCTTCCCCTATCCACCAGTCCCATTACCAACCCTTCCCCTATCCACCAGTCCCATTACCAACCCTTCCCCTATCCCCCAGTCCCATTACCAACCCTTCCCCTATCCACCAGTCCCATTACCAACCCTTCCCCTATCCACCAGTCCCATTACCAATCATTCCCCTATCCACCCGTCCCATTACCAACCCTTTCCCTATCCACCAGTCCCATTACCAACCGTTCCCCTATCCACCAGTCCCATTACCAAACCTTTCCCTATCCACCAGTCCCATTACCAATCCTTCCCCTATCCACCAGTCCCATTACCAATCCTTCCCCTATCCACCAGTCCCATTACCAACCCTTCCCCTATCCACCAGTCCCATTACCAACTCATCCCCTATCGACCAGTCCCATTACCAACCCTTCTTCTATCCACCAGTCTCATTACCAACCCATCCTCTATCCACCAGTCCCATTACCAACTCATCCCCTATCCACCAGTCCCATTACCAACCCTTCCCCTATCCACCAGTCCCATTACCAACCCTTCCCCTATCCACCACTCCCATTACCAAACCTTCCCAGATCCACCAGTCCCATTACCAACCCTTCCCCTATCCACCAGTCCCATTACCAATCCTTCCCCTATCCACCAGTCCCATTACCAACCCTTCCCCTATCCACCAGTCCCAATACCAAACCTTCCCCTATCCACCAGTCCCATTACCAAACCTTCCCCTATCCACCAGTCCCATTACCAACCCTTCCCCTATCCACCAGTCCCATTACCAACCCTTCACCTATCCACCAGTCCCATTACCAACCCTTCCCCTATCCACCAGTCCCATTACCAACCCTTCCCCTATCCACCACTCCCATTACCAATCCTTCCCCTATCCACCAGTCCCATTACCAACCCTTCCCCTATCCACCAGTCCCATTACCAATCCTTCCCCTCTCCACCAGTCCCATTACCAATCCTTCCCCTATCCACCAGTCCCATTACCAACCCTTCCCGTATCTACCAGTCCCATTACCAATCCTTCCCCTATCCACCAGTCCCATTACCAAACCTTCCCATCTCCACCAGTTCTATTACCAACCCTTCCCATATCGACCATTCCCATTACCAACCCTTTCCCTATCCACCAGTCCCATTACCAACCCTTCCCCTATCCACCAGTCCCATTACCAACCCTTCCCCTATCCACCAGTCCCATTACCAACCCTTCGCCTTTCTACCAGTCCCATTACCACCCCTTCCCCTATCCACCAGTCCCATTACCAACCCTTCCCTTATCCACCAGTCCCATTACCAACCCTTCCCATATCCACCAGTCCCATTACCAACCCTTCCCCTATCCACCAGTCCCATTACCAACCCTTCCCCTATCCACCAGTCCCATTATCAACCCTTCCCCTATCCACCAGTCCCATTATCAACCCTTCCCCTATCCACCAGTCCCATTACCAACCCTTCCCCTATCCACCATCTCATTACCAATCCTTCCCCTATCCACCAGTCCCATTACCAACTCTTCCCCTATCCACCAGTCCCATTACCAATCCTTCCCCTATCCACCAGTCCCATTACCAACCCTTCCCCTATCCACCAGTCCCATTACCAATCCTTCCCCTATCCACCAGTCCCATTACCAACCCTTCCCTATCCACCAGTCCATTACCAACGCTTCCCTATCCACCTGTCCATTACCAATCCTTCCCCTATCAACCAGTCCCCTTACCAACCCTTCCCCTATCCACCAGTCCCATTACCAATGGTTCACCTATCCACCAGTCCCATTACCAACCTTTCCCTATCCACCAGTCCCATTACCAATCCTTCCCCTATCCACCAGTCCCATTACCAATCCTTCCCCTATACACCTGTATCATTACCAACCCTTCCCCTATCCACCAGTCCCATTACCAACCCTTCACGTATCCACCAGTCCAATTACCAATCCTTCCCATATCCACCAGTCCCATTACCAACCCTTTCCCTATCCACCAGTCCCATTACCAACCCTTCCCCTATCCACCAGTCCCATTACCAACACTTCCCCTATCCCCCAGTCCTATTACTAACCCTTCCCTATCCATCAATCCCATTACCAACCCTTCCCTATCCACCAGTCCCATTACCAACCCTTCCCTATCCACCAGCCCCATTACCAATCCTTCCCTATCCACCAGACCCATTACCAACCCTTCCCTTTCCACCAGTCCCATTACCAACCTTCCCTATCCACCAGTCCCATTACCAACCCTTCCCTATCCACCAGTCCCATTACCAATCCTTCCCTATCCACCAGTCCCATTACCAACCCTTCCCTATCCACCAGTCCCATTGCCAATCCTTCCCTATCCACCAGTCTCATTACCAACCCTTCCCTATCCACCAGTCCCATTACCAACCTTCCCTTTCCACCAGTCCCATTACCAACCCTTCCCTATCCACCAGTCCCATTACCAACCCTTCCCTTTCCACCAGTCCCATTACCAACCTTCCCTATCCACCAGTCCATTACCAATCCTTCCCTATCCACCAGTCCCATTACCAATCCTTCCCTATCCACCAGTCCCATTACCAGCCTTCCCTTTCCACCAGTCCCATTACCAATCCTTCCCCTGTGCACCAGTCCCATTACCAACCCTTCCCTATCCACCAGTCCCATTACCAATCCTTCCCTATCCACCAGTCCTATTACCAGCCTTCCCTATCCACCAGTCCCAGTACCAACCCTTCCCCTTTCCACCAGTCCCATTATCAATCCTTCCCCTATGCACCAGTCCCATTACCAACCCTTCCCCTATCCACCAGTCCCATTACCAACCCTTCCCCTTTCCACCAGCCCCATTACCAATCATTTCCCTATCCACCAGTCCCATTAGCAATCCTTCCCCTATCCACCAGTCCCATTACCAATCCTTTCCCTATCCACCAGTCCCATTACCAACCCTTCCCCTCTCCACCAGTCCCATTACCAACCCTTCCCCTATCCACCAGTCCCATTACCAACCCTTCCCCTATCCACCAGTCCCATTACCAATCATTTCTCTATCCACCAGTCCCTTTACCAAGCCTTCCCCTATCCACCAGTCCCATTAGCAATCCTTCCCCTATCCACCAGTCCCATTACCAATCATTTCCCTATCCACCAGTCCCATTATCAACCCTTCCCCTATCCACCAGTCCCATTACCAACCCTTCCCCTATCCACCAGTCCCATTATCAACCCTTCCCCTATCCACCAGTCCCATTACCAACCCTTCCCCTATCCACCAGTCCCATTACCAAACCTTCCCATCTCCACCAGTCCTATTACCAACCCTTCCCATATCGACCATTCCCATTACCAACCCTTTCCCTATCCACCAGTCCCATTACCAATCATTCCCCTATCCACCAGTCCCATTACCAACCCTTCCCCTATCCACCAGTCCCATTACCAACCCTTCCCCTTTCTACCAAACCCATTACCACCCCTTCCCCTATCCACCAGTCCCATTACCACCCCTTCCCTTATCCACCAGTCCCATTACCAACCCTTCCCCTATCCACCAGTCCCATTACCAACCCTTCCCCTATCCACCAGTCCCATTACCAACCCTTCCCCTATCCACCAGTCCCATTACCAAGCCTTCCCCTATCCACCAGTCCCATTAGCAATCCTTCCCCTATCCACCAGTCCCATTACCAATCATTTCCCTATCCACCAGTCCCATTATCAACCCTTCCCCTATCCACCAGTCCCATTACCAACCCTTCCGCTCTCCACCAGTCCCATTACCAATCATTTCCCTATCCACCAGTCCCATTACCAACCCTTCCCTTATCCACCAGTCCCATTACCAACCCTTCCCCTATCCACCAGTCCCATTACCAATCATTTCCCTATCCACCAGTCCCATTATCAACCCTTCCCCTTTCCACCAGCCCCATTACCAATCATTTCCCTATCCACCAGTCCCATTACCAACCCTTCCCCTATCCACCAGTCCCATTAGCAATCCTTCCCCTATCCACCAGTCCCATTACCAACCCTTCCCCTATCCAGCAGCCCCATTAGCAATCCTTCCCCTATCCACCAGTCCCATTAGCAATCCTTCCCCTATCCACCAGTCCCATTACCAACCCTTCCCCTATCCAGCAGTCCCATTAGCAATCCTTCCCCTATCCACTAGTCCCATTACCAATCCTTTCCCTATCCATCAGGCCGCAAATCGTGTTATTGTCTTACCAATCTTCAGGTCGTTCTCTTCCTTCAAAATACATTTCATATCTTCCAGTTTATATTCTCATCTCTTGTAAATTAATGACATGGAATTAAATAACCACACAAATCAACATTTACTTTCGTTCCTTTGTGGTTGTTCACTGACAATGGACACACGCAAACTTTATTTATATCTTTCTGCTTCCAGGCGACACAAACACCTCGTACAGTGGGTTACAACTAAGCCCAGGTACGAGACACCTTCGCTGAAATAAACTTAACCAACCTACAAGACACGTGTAAACACGCTACACTAAAGGTCAACAGCAAACACACACAAAGAAACAATTTTGTAGTAACTTAACCACTACGGGATCTAGCGCTACAGTAACCTTCAGCTGCCCATACTGTGTTTGTGACATGGGCGTCTGCAGGGTGGGGGTGGGGGTGGGGGCGGGGAGCCAGTAGACCCCTCCCCCCTTGAAAATATATCCGTTCACACTCGGTATTTGTTTTTTTTACAACAAAGGAGACAGCTCAAGGGCACACAAAAAAGGAAACAATAATAAAAAAAAAGCCCGCTACTCGCTGCTCCTATAAAAAGAATCAAAAGAGGTGGCCGAAAGAGAGGTCACTTTCGGGAGGAGAGGTGTCCTGATACCAGAAAGTTACAAGTTACAACAGAATTACTATATTTCAAAAACCTTAGGACAACTAAAGTCTGTTCACTTAAGTCCGACCCAAGCTGACAACATAAACCTAAGCCTGTTTGAAAGCTGAGTGCTGATTGGGTACTGCTATGGCTTCCAAGTTTTCTTTAACCTCTGTTTGTGTTTATCTCACGCAGCACTTTCCGCTAATCTGCACTGTACTTACGAACATTCTTATAGTCTTCCAAATATGTCGAGGCCGGTCTGGCGTAGGCTCCCGCGGGTCCTTTCCTCCCCTCTGCTCTGCCACAAAGCCCCAACACCTATCTCTTCCTCTCATATGTAAGCTATAGGTAACATATGAGAGGAAAAAATAGGTGTTGGGACTGTGTGGCAGAGCAGAGGGGAGAAATGGACCCGTGGGAGCCAACGCTAAAACGGACTCGACATTTTGGTTTTACTATAGGTTTAAGTTGTCAGCTTGGGGCAGACTTAAGTGAACAGACCATAGTGCTGCAGGTATTGGGTAACTGCGTGTGCCACTGATTTGTTGTTCACCAAGGAGAGTACGAAACTTGATGGACATGTGTATAAGAAGTTAAATATATTGGTTCTGCCCCCCTTTAAAAAATCCTGCGGACGCCCCTGTCTTGTGATCATGTAGGTATGCCTCGAAGGGAAAGTAAAAGGGAAGAAACACACAGAAAAGGAGAGGAGAGAGTTAAAAAAAGGAAAGGTATACCTCTGAGTGAGTGATTCTGATCTTTACAGGGTACTACTGGCAACACCAACGTAATTCAGTGAGGAACTAACATATACTATGGGAAGTAAAAAAAAAAAAAAAAAAAAAAAAAAAAAATGTAATCAGAGGCAAGTAATTAGATATGTAAGAATAAGTGTGTGTGTGTGTGTGTGTGTGTGTGTGTGTGTGTGTGTGTGTCCTGACTAGCCAGTGCCGCAGAAGGCCACGAAGTACACAAACAGGAAGAAGGAGTAACCGCTGACCAGCAACACGCGGGAGAGGTAGTTGGCTCGCTTGCGTGCGCGGCGGGCCAGGCGCCGCATCCAGCCGCCCTCCGCCTCACCGCCCTTCGCGACCTCCCCGTCCTCGGCGCTGGCGGCGGGCTTCTGGGAGAGAAACAAAATAGAAATAAATATACACACAAGCAATAGAGAATAGCTGACAGAAAAGCTACCAAGATGACTCCTATACTGACAATAAAGAGTTATATATCACGGCAGGTACTATAAATTTAATTCGGCCGCGCCGCTAAAGAGCCGGGGGCATCCACCACGCCCCTCAAGGGACCTAATGACGTTATACACACACACACACACACACACACACACACACACACACACACACCACTCAGTGGAGCAACTGGTTAGAGCGCTGCGTTGCCAGGCTTCACAGCCTGACAGGACGGCGGTTCGAGCCCGCTCAGGCCGGATTCTTTCCGTTGACTAGGAGTGGTTACTGTCCCCCCTTGAGCAAGGGGGATGGGGTGTGTGGTGTGTGAGGTCCTGGCAGTACCCAGAGGTCGACGATAAGGAGCACTTGCTCATGTCGGGAGAGTAACTGCTGGCGATTACGAGTCTATCGTGATCAGACCGTGGTGAATTACACACACACACCCACACACACACACAAAAAAACACACAAAAAAAAACAGCAGATAAGACAAATTCAGACCACAATCGCATACACATACATACCTCCTCTCCTTCCTCCTTCTTGTTATCGTACACGTGGCAGAGAATGACGTACACGAGAGTCAGGAAGATCACACACAGAGAGATCCCGTTGAAGGTGTCCATAGCGGTGGCATAAGGAACCGAGGCCAAGGACTTCTTATAATTCGAACTGAAGGATGCCAGGGCGATGAGGGGAATGAGGGTGAGGAGGATGCGGCCCAGGAACTGTTTGGTGGGGATGAGGAAGCTGAACCAGGCGACCACGACGAGGAACATGGTGGGGATGTAGGACTCGATGAGGTAACTGCCGAAGTGCCGACGGATCTTCATGCTGACTTGAACGCAGCTGTACTCGCCTGTGGGGGAAGAAGGAGGAACAGAAGGAACGGAAAGGAAGGGAAGGGAAAGGAGGGAAGAAAACCACAGAAGAGGAGAGAGTTGAAATAAAGGAAAGGAAAAATATGGAAGAGAAAGACAGAAAGATAAATAAAGAGATAGATAGATAAGAGGAAAGAGAGGTATATGAAAGAGGAGAAAAACGAAGGGAAATGAAGAGGAAAGAAAACCACAGAGGAGAGAGTTAGAAAAAAGGAAAGGAAAAATATGGAAGAGAAAGACGGAAAGATAGATAAATGGATAGATATATAGATGAAAGGAAGGGAAGGGAAGTATGGGAGAGGAGAAAAACGAAGGGAAAGGAAAAGGAGAGAGTTAAAAAAAGGAAAGGAAAAATATGGAAGAGATAGACAGAAAGATGAATAGATAGATAGATAGATGAGAGGAAGGAAAGTATGAGAGAGGGGAAAAAACGAAGGGAAAGAAAGGGGAAGAAAACCAACAAAAGGAGAGGAGAGAGTTACAAAAAAAGGAAAGGAAACATATGGAAGAGATAGACAGTAAGATAGATAAATAGATAGATAGATAGATAGATAGATAGATGAGAGGAAGGGAAATATGAGAGAGGAGAAAAACGATGAAAAGGAAAAAGGGGAGAGAACAACAGGAGATAAATAGATAGATAGATATAGATAGATATAGATACATAGATAGATACATGGATAGATAGATAGAGATAAGAGAGGAGAGGAGGTAAAAGAAAAAGGAAGGAATAATGAGATAGTATTTTCAATGACACCACTTTTTTTTTTTTTACAAAGGAGACAGCTCAAGGGCACAAAAAAAGGAAACAATAATAAAAAAAAGCCCGCTACTCGCTGCTCCTTAAATCTATTCTAACTCTATATATCGCCTGCCTCTGAGTAATCGTTGAAGCGCTAATGTATTTGACGGTGTGTGAATATTTGTCTTGCTAGAATGTCTAAAAATAAATAAATAAATAAAAATAAATAAAAATAAGCCATATAGTTCCCAAATTCACCGGACATCCTCAAGTGAATAATTTAAAACGCTCAGATGAATTAAAAAACCGAGGAACTGAATGAATGAAAACTACTACTACTACTACTATTACTACTACTACTACTGCTACTGTTACTAATACTACAATAACAACTACTATTTTTATACCACCCCAAGAACAACATGTGGTAGCCTAGTTAAAAAGGCAAACAAAACAAAGATTCTCTCTCTCTCTCTCTCTCTCTCTCTCTCTCTCTCTCTCTCTCTCTCTCTCTCTCTCTCTCTCTCTCTCTCACCCGTGGACGTAATGGAGTTGCAGGTGTCGACGTAAGACTTCTCGAACTTGAACCTGTCGGCGTGGATGTCAGAGCCGAAAGTAACTGCCTTCGTTCTAGGCAGCAGAAGCTTGATGTCCTTGGTGGTGTAGCCGTCTGTAGGGGGAGGAAAGAGGAGAGGAAGGTAAATAAAGGCAAGTGAGGTAAGTTAGTGAGGTGGGAGGAAGGAGAGACAAAAAGGCATCGAGGAAGGAAGGAAGGATTGAGAAAAAAAAGAATTGAGTTTATATACTTAACCTAACCTAACCTAACCTAACCTAAGGGGAAGGATTAAGTACGCAGAGGTGGGCGCGGTACTGAAAAATCAGTGGTGCGGTTGCGGTACTTTTTCCGGAGTAGTGCGGTTGCGGTAGTGCGGTCCCATTTTTTTTCTTTCCCAGTGCGGTACGCGGTGTGCGGTACTGCGGTAGCGGTGGTCACTAGTCAATATAAAAAAAAAAATTCAGTGCCTATCCTGGCAATCCAATGACTAACTAATAACTTGATACAAAAAAATAAAGGTGGACTGGGGAAGGGAGAGAGGGAGGTAAGGGAGGAGGAAGGTGGGGACAGGCCGGGGAGTAGAGGACGGGAAGGGGAGGGGAGGGGGGGGAGGGAAGGGAATGCAACTTTCCGAGGGAGGAGAGTAGGGACAGGGAGTGTGTGTGTGTGTGTGTGTGTGTGTGTGTGTGTGTGTGTGTGTGTGTGTGTGTGTGTGTATATATATATATATATATATATATATATATATATATATATATATATATATATATCTATATATATATATATATATATATATATATATATATGATTTACTCTGAGTTATTCATTTAGTATTTAATTTTGAATAACTGAAAACTCATAATGATTGAATCACTGGTTCTGATGACTGATACCGATTGACTGATTGAGTCCGATT